>NC_062541.1:7908043-8208043 GCF_022655615.1 Tachysurus fulvidraco | reverse complement strand
CTTTGAAAATCTGACAGCTCAGACTACTTCTGTACATATGGATGATTTTTTTTTTTACATTGCACGACTGCAGGAGTTTTGTGGTATTTTGCAGTAAATGTCATAGAGATCCATTCTAATAACAAACTTTCTATTTCGCAGTGAAAATTATTTATACACCAAGATTCATAACACCAAAAATAACCAGGACATACACAAATGATGTGGTTTGCTCTAAAACTCCAGCCCCCATGTTCCAGTGATGCTGGTTTACAGAGATCAGAGTTGTCACATTCAAATGATTTTCACAGAGACAAACCCACAGTGATACAAATTATTAAAAATACCAAAACATTCCTAAAAGTTCTGTCATGAGACTGATAACATTCCTCACTTTTGTAACTAATTATTTTAAATAAATGTAATTGATTTATGTATTTTATTATTATTATTATTATTATTATTATTAATAATAATAATAATATATAGTACAGTATATACAGTATAATTGTAATATAGTAATTGTTGTTAATATTATAGTATATATATTACTTTTAAAACAAGTTTTTGCTGTTGCTAAATTGTTAACATTTGCTTTGCTAACTAATAAACATATAAAAATCTTCACTTGAAGATTTTTGATTCACGGGAAGACAAACCATATTTTGTAGATATGCTAACAATCAACTAAATCAGGATAATACGAGTCATATCAGGTAGATAGGAAAAATCAGTATATCAGTGTTATAGGTCAGTATAATAATAAAATATTAGTGAAATCAAATATTAGTCGAATAAGAATAATATATGTAAATCAGCATAATAGTAAAATATGAGTCAAATCAGTCAAATCAAGTCAAATGAATACAACAAAAGGCAAAATTGCATCATATGAGTCAAATAAGTATCAGGTTGATGGGGTGAGGTGAGAATAATAGCAAAATATTACCAAATCATCATAATGCAAGTCAAACAGAGTGCATCAATAAAGAGCAAATGAAAATGAGCCCAATAATTACAAAAAATAAACACTCAGTAATGAATAGAATAATCTTGATAATACTGAGTTGTAATACCACTGCTGTAACAAATAAAAATAAATCACAGACCCCATGGCTATTCTTCATAGACCCCAGGGAGTCCCTGGGCCCCACTTTGGCTTGGGGGCATTATTGATCTGGTTAAAACTGTAAATGGCTTCAATGTTAAAAAGAAAGGTTATTACAATCATTTATTTTAACACCAGCCACTTGTATGCATGGTTCCTGTGTAATTAAGGAGGACAGATGACTGGATTGTTAGAAGATAATGACAGCATGGATATGACAAACACCAGCACTGATGCTGTCCTAAAATCCGGCGCGTGTGATAAGACACCGGGACAATGGTGCAGATAAAAGAGGCATTAATTCCTGCAAGCTTTCTGTCTGTGTGCAGAATAGGGAGATAAAGTAGATGAGAGTGGGAGAAGAAGGGAGCGAGCAACATTCTCACTCGGCTATCACTGAATACATCTCTGTATGTGTGTGGTGCACATTGCTGCTTCACACTGCATTTTAAACCACTTCACTTGAGACTCGATGAGGTGGATGCGATGAGAACTTCACACATTGACGAAAACAGCAGCAAACACAGGATGTGGGGTTACAGTCACCCACCATTAACATGGGCTCAAACACAGAGATGTAGCTCTCACTTCACCACACTATACTGAGGAGGTAGGCTCTTTGTGCATAACACGCACACACACATACTCACACACAAACACTTAGCTCCATTACAAGAACAACAATAACATTTTAAACCACAACACTGGTGAATACTTGATTCTGATTAGTCAAGACACACTGGTTTTCTGTACTAGTAACAGCTAATTCACAGAGAGATATATTGCAAGTTATCTACATGATCTAATTCTAATAAAAAAACAGTTTAAACGTGTCATTTAACGAGAATAATTGTCAATGTTATTATGTTTTCTGGTAGCAGACATTTATTTAAGAATTAAGTCTTTAGTTTCAGCACTTAGTGAGCTTTTTCTTTAAGTCTTCAGAATGCTATGCTTCATGGGTAATTGGTAACATGATAAATTTCTGTCACATCAACTTTAAGAGAAAGTGATAAGATAAGGAATGTAAGTGATAACTGGAACTAATTTGATGAAAATTAATCAGTTGATAGTATAAGATGTAGTATAAGAGGAGTAAAACACTTCAGGACATGCTGCTATAGGAAAACAATCATGTTTCGTTCCTTACTGACAGTGAAACAACTGGTCTCAGTTGAAATTAAGTACATTAGGACATGAGAGCTGACCTTGCGTTTTCGGGGAATTGGCTCATCAAACAGCAGACTGCTTGTGTCCTGCTCGTCCAGTGTGTCGTCCTGTGGCCCACTGAGGCTGGACATACGGAACGGTCTGAAACTGTCGGCTGAGAGTGGAGGAGATGGAGTGGAGGGGTTGGACTGGTCACTAGGAGCACTCCAGCTCCAGAAGCCACTGCTGCTGTAACTAGATGGAGTGAAGCCTCCATCCTTCCATGAGCCATTCAGACCCTCTGCAGGAAGAGAGCAGGTCAGGGCTTGGTCCAAAGCAACTAAAGCTTCACACTTATTGTTTTTCTTCATATTTGAAATCAGAATCACTTAGAATACAATCGCTTTTTTTTATGAATCTTCTATCAAAATCTAATTATGTTCTTAATTTTGCTTGGACTAATAACAATGTAATGATGCATCATGTAACTTTCTGATGAATATTTATACTTCAATCTAATTCTGATGGTTTAATAATTGTATATTTTTTAATAATTGTAAATTTGCCACATTACAGCCATTATGATGGATGACAGTGTCCTGAAGTAAATCTTTATTTCTTAATAGAAATTGTCAAGTCACTTGCAGTCTATTTTGATACTAATAATAGAGCACCATTTATTACCTGTATTATTTTAGCATGTTTATCAGTTACAGTATTATATATTACAAAAATTATTTACTCTGATATTTGCAATGCAGACATTTACACAGAATAAATGCATCACTTATCCCTGGAGATAACAAAAGGGTAAGAGTGGAATGATACACTACATGGCTTAAGATATGTGGACATCTGACCATAACACTGCCATTAATCTGCCTTCCAGATTTAGTTCCCCATTACTGTTATAATAACCTTCAGGCTTTCCACTAGATGTAGCAGTGGGGTTGTGGGGATTTGTGTTCATTCAGCCACAAGAGCTTTAGTGAGATCAGACCCTGATGTCAAGGGAGCAGGTCTGGTTTGCTATTGGTGAAAGTGGGGTTGATTGCCAAGGCTCTGTGCTGGACACTCAAGTTCTTTCAGTCCAAACGTGGCAAACCATGTCTTAATGGAGCCTGCATTGTGTGCTGAAGCAAAACAGGTTTGTGGATCTTAGTTCCAGTGAAGGGAAAGTGTAATGTTACAATATACAAGGACATCCTAAACATTTGTATGCTACAAACTTTGTAGCAACAGTTTTGGGTGGAAAAAACATACAAAAAAATTGTCAGCTGTCCACATACTTATGGTCATGTGTATTATATACATGTTTGTAAGACATACTGCTTTTTGTAATAATAAAAATAATGTCAAGAAACTACTGTGTTTCCCAATAAAGTCCTACACAACAATATTAACACAGCAAAAGGTAAAAGTAGAAGCTAAGTCATGCAGAGGGGTCAACTTCAGTTCAGTGTCAAAGCTATATAAGAGCAAACAACAGGAAACTGCTGAGAGAAAACCACACAGTGCTTTTATCTCTGTTGCTGCTGTATGAAAAAGGCAGAGCAGATGAGAAGAATTTAGAACAGCACCATAGACTTACCGCTAACTTTAACTGGAGGACTGCGCACTAGAGGACTTGTGGAAAGACTAGTTAGCACCATGGCTGCAGTCACTTTGTCCATGTCTACCTCCTCCTCCGATTTCCTGTTAAACAAACAAAAAAACAACCAAAAACTCATTTCCACCATTGTTTTGCATCCTGTGAGGCTCCTTTTCTGAACAGTTATTGTTATGATGGACAGTGAAATGCTCTGCCACAGAAACATTGTTATTATGATCATTTCTTGCAGTAAACCATTTATGGATCTAGTCTAAAAGTCACACTGGTGTACATGTAGAACAAAGAACAAGGACCTGAAGCAGATGTCCCAGTCACATATTTAGGATCCGGTCTGAAGTTGGTAAAGTCTCTGGTGAAAGGTTTGTAAATCATTATCAAATGAAGGTAAATGGAATGCATTCATGTGTGCAGAATGAAATCAATTGCTTCACCTCCCTCATGTGAACACCTGAGCCAACAGCACACAAAGACAATCCCAATACCAAATTCAGGAGCGAAACAAAAAGACCACAGGCTCAGACTGACAAATTTCTCAACCTCTATAATTAATGCCATTGGAATGATGGAAACAACATTATTACAGCTGTGGTATAAATCAGCACAAACAGCCTCTCCTTTTCCCAAGGCCACCATTCTACTGATTACGTCCTGGTCACCTTGGAAAGTTACAGTGAGCACAGTGCAGAGCATCTCAGCATGACAGATTCCTGAGATAATGCCACAGAGATGTCCCTGAACAGTATCTAATTAACCCACTAATACCCCGAGTGCTAGTGAAAAATTATACATTTTCAACAAACACATTAGAACCAGTGTAATTAAGCACTGATGTATTGCTACTCTGCAAAACTGCAATTTAAGGCCTCAAATCACATCGTTAGTGCCTTTTACAAACCATAGAAACACCACAGGCCTGTACTCATGAGATTGTAATTAAAATATGTAGAGAGCAAGCGTGAATGTAACTGATTTAACTAAAACACAAAGTACCATGTTAAATATGTTCTCTAATGCTCTACACAATGAGACCTAAATGGCAAGAAATTTGAAGTCTTTTTTTGTAATATGTAATATGGGTCATAAAACATCCTTTTAATAGGCTGAAATTCTATACAAAGTGACAGACACATCAATCCTCCTTCAGTCTCTGATTACATGACAATGTTACAGAAAGTACACTAATATTGTTCTCTCCCTTCTAATAAATTAACAAGAGGTAAAAATGACCCAGACCTAAAAATAAGTCTCCTGAGGGCTTCTGTGTGTACGGTGATCCAACACAGTGCCTTTCCTTATTTACAGCAGGCTTAGTATGTATGGGTGGATTGGGGAATAGTGGGGGTCAGGGGTTATGGGCAATCGAACCTCCTTTAGTGCCCACACTGATTTGGCTCTTTGACTTTAAGGGTTTCTTTGAACCATCAGTGCCACTGAGCCAGAGACATGGCTCCTGTTACAAACACAGCACCACCTTTTGGAAAATGCAATGCGCTAAGCTCTGCATTTCTCCAAGCATGGGTGGGTTTTGGGTCAAATGTGTGATTATCAGCAGCTGATGACAGATAATAGAAAGCAATTGCATCGAACCGATGGATAGATTTGGAAAGAAAACTGGTATTTGATCAAAATGTTTAAGCAATCCCAAGGTCTTTGTTAAATTGTTTGAATTTTCAACAAAGTAAGCATTTCTAGCAAGACGTATGTAAAGTAACTAGAAAAAGTGGCGATTAAAACACTAGTATGTTGCTTTGGTGCTCAGCAGATATTAAAAAAAAATGTATGGTCTGCAAAACTAAAATAATTTAAAATATTAAACAAAACCATCTGTAATGCTGATCAAGCTGGATCCAATGCTGAAATTTATTTTTTAAACCAATGCATCTTCTACATTTGCTTCGAATATCATTTTGTTTGTTGTCTATAATGCTGGCTGAAGTGTGAGTGAATTTCAGTTGTGGGGCAAAAGGGACAAGTTTGTGGGTAATAAGTTCTTCTTCTAAGGTCAGATGAGGAGGATAAACATGGGATATTTGTATGACATTAAATAGGCATGCTAAATGTGGGTGTGCTACTAAAATAGTGATAAACTGACAGGGTAAGTGTGAGCCATTTGTAAATTGAGGTAAACGGGCAGGCTAAATTTGGGGTTTCGAAGAGGGGGTAAATTGGCATTGTAAGTGTGAGTGGGTATTTGGCATTTTCAGTTTCAAAACACCCCTTTTCCCATCCCCCAAAATGTATTTCTAACCATTCCAGGGCCTCAGCTTAGAAGGACACATAAATTATGTTTATGATTAAATGGGTTTTTGGCATGGGGTAACATACAGTAGGAGACTGAGAATAGGCTGTTTTTTGTTGTAGGGGTAAAATAGGAGGCTAAGAGTGGGTGGGTTTTTGGCATGATGGTTAAGTAGGAAAGGGTTTTGGTGTGGGGCTAAATGGCAAAGTTCCAGGAAGACTAAGCGGAGGTGCGTTTTAGATAAACCGGGACAGCTGAGTGTGGGTGGGTTTCAGCGTAAATTTTAATATCCCAGCCAAAAATGGATGTGATGTGAGGATTACTGGGTGGGTTTTAATGTGGGGTTAAATGGGTGAATGGGTAAGATGGAAACTAGCCAGTCAAACAGGCTGCTGACATCTGCTGTAAATCTCTGGACAGAAGAGTCAACTTTCTTTACCATCCAAACGCATAAGACAAATGGGTGTTTTGGCGGCTGTGGTAATGCAATCCCCCCTTCATCACTGCATTCATAGACATCTGGTCCTTTGTCTTGAAGGGACTGTTTGAAGAGTGCGGAACCTCAATGCCATCGTGCCAGAGACGTGGCTTCGGTATCAAACGCAACACTTGGGAGAAATAACCACAACAACTGATTGGGTTACAGATTCACTCCACTGCACTTCTCTTTTGTCCTATATACAGGATCATTAATCCATCACCTGTTGCCTCTTTAACATGGTTATAGCAATGATTCACTGCACAAAAAAATGAATACGATAATAAGTTTCATCAACCGAGATTAGGCCTGAGCGAACTTGTCAGAATATTATAAAACAACATCCACATCATACAGTAGCTCCATTTAAACTACTACAGTATGTGACTGAGATAGTTATACTGTGATGGATAGTCCCTGTGGTGGAATTTAAGATCACATCATTCACAGCTTCTTCAAACCCAATCCAGATTATGTAATAAAAGCACATTCATTTCTAAAAAATCAAATTTAACTTGCCATTTGCTTAAAATAATATCTAGAATGTTTTTCTAGCAGCTCAACAGGCAACGGGAATTCCCCTAAAACTCTGACTACATCTGTTCAGAGTGTTGAGAACGAGAAAAAAAAACAGCAAGCAGGAGGCTTCTTATAGTCAGTGAGCTATGAAGCTCATTTCCTCCTGAATAATGAGACACATTTTGCCTCCTGCCTTAAGGTCTTCACTTATAACAAAATGATAGAGCCGTGCATGTTCAAACAACTATAAATTACACACAGCACATGGCCTATAAAGAGCAAATTGCCACAAACGTGCACCTGTTGCAATGGAAAAGTCTGACATCTTTCAGGAAAATGTGGTCACGTACATTTTTTTAAGGTCTGTGTATATTAAGAATATTACCAATAAAGTATGTGTCAAGTAAAATGTCACAATTTGAACAGCTGAAATATGGATACATCACATGAGAGCCTGCTCTATCACTTTCACAACTTATTCCACAACTTATTATTGTTTCCTTATTTGATATTCATCCCTAATTTTCTACAGCACCCACATTAAGAATGTGCAAATTTCAGTGTATAAGGAATATTATGCATATGAAAAACCTTGAACATTAATAAATGTTAGTGTGTTTAAGGACAGACGGACAGACAGACACACAGACAGACAGACAGACAGACAGACAGACAGACTTATGCAACATTATTGTCATTGCATAGTGCAGGTACATGACAACAAATTGCCATTTAGCATCTACAAGGAGTGCAAAATGTCCAGATATATATGCACGTATATGTACGACAATAAAAAAAGCTATGGCAGGTAGTATGTGCATAGGAATAGTATGTGCATAGGAATATGTGCTAGTTGTATAGACTAAAAAATATAACGTTACCACCCACCAAACATAGGCATACTGATTGACTAACAAATACTACAAAGGATCGCATCTTATGCATGAGCTAAACCACAAAAAAGAATTGTGTTTGGTTAAAATGAAAATGCAATGGATGTTTCTCTCTCTCTCTCTCCCCCTCTCTCTCTCTCTCTCTCCCTCTCTCTCTCTCTTCAAGGAGTTTCTTTTTCCAAGTTCATGGCTACTGAAAACAAAAAGCATGCAACACCTCATTTACATACGGTGTCCTCCTCCAATGTTGTATGTGATGTCATTCACCTAATTATTCTTGGAAAATCAGACACAGCAGTCTCACTCGCTGTACACACAATTAATCTGACTGCACACACAAAATAGTACTTCTTATTTAGGATCTTAATAAATGAAAGCCTGAGTTTGTTTGCATGTAAGTCAGAAAACTGCAGCAAGAATTTGACCAGTGATACAATTTCTATTCAGAACATCTATACAACTAGCAAAACCGCCAACCAGTAAAAACTAAACTGGATCTTTGGTTAAAGACCTGAGCTAAAGCCTGAGCCATCAGTAATATAAAAAATGTAAATTGTAAATCTGACAATGCATAATAGTGACTTGGTTTAATCACGTGTTTATGATATCAGCACTGAGAAGTCCAATAGTGAGTTGGTAACAAGTTGGTTCAGGTTTTTAATAAACACATCTATTCTTAACCTATTAAGAATTCTTAACCTATTAATATCTATTAAAATCCAGGTGTCTATCAGATTTCCTAAAATTTAAATATGTTCATAATCCAAATGAAAGATATTGTAGTATTGCCAAAATCAGATAACTACTAAAATAATATTTTTATTGATCTTATTGTGTGAAATCACACAAAGTGAATTCATTTGTGTTGTCAATATCGATTTGATTTGGTCTTGAATGAAAAGGTTGTTGTAGAAACACAGTTGTCTTGTGCAAGTAATGCGTTGTTTACCACTTGCATGCCCTTTAACCCACTTCACTTTGTGCAACCAGTTTAACCTTCTTCACTAAAGTGAATAATCAGATAGTCATCAATCTAAACATGAAGCACAGATAAGATCTATACTCTATTTCTGGCATGTGAGAACATCACGGGGTGTTTTATTATACAACAGGAATGTCAGAGGACAAAAGTTTACTGTGCAATAATTCCCAGCTTTATTTTTTTTTCACAGCATGCACATATGTGGATGTGTGAGTTCATTTTGAGGAACTTCTTGCATGGGGGAACAAAGCTTTCTTGCAGCGGAGTGAAAAGCCCTGACCCTTCTGTATATTTCACCAACAACCATGTGTACTGCTGCTTTCCCAACAGTTTGCTCACTGGCAGAAGTGACATAGAAGTGAATGACAAAATAGCCAGCAGAGTTACTCATGAAAGCAAAAGTGCTGCAAATCAACATTCTAGTAGAAATCTGTCAACCTGTAAAAACAAAAACGTCACAGGTAAAGAAAAGCTACAAAGGCAGCTGATGAAATTGCCTTAAAATGTTACTTGTTGCAAACCTCCTGTGCAGACAATTGAGAAATTGCAGAGAGTTGCATTTCAATGCTTTATTTCTAACCCAGGTTTATTTTTCTCCTCTGCCTGCAGAAAAACACATTCATGTGTCACTTTAACATGAAACTGGTTTGAAGATGATTGTTATAGGTGCTGATTTGAAGAAATCACCTTGTGCATAATTGTCACATGTACTGATTTTTTTTCTTTTTAACATTAAGGAGTGCATGAAGAATGTTTTATGCACACTATGTGGTAACTGATGTTAGATTTCTAAATGCAGGGATTCCCAAGGAACTTTGCAATGAAGATCAGCATCACACGGCTTCATGGATGATTAGGTTTATTTCCAATACTACACTGCTTGGTATACGAGACAGTAGCTTCATCAGGCCTTTTTCTGACACCTCAGCTGGTTAAATTGAGCACATATCAGAGCGTTTAGACATAGACATTTGGAGAATCAGTGTTTGATGTTTGTCTCAAATACTGGGGCAAAACTTTCACCATTCTTGATGAAATCAACAGTTATGTGGTTAGACTCCTAAGAGAGCATCCTAAACTAAACTCCTAAACTATTTCTTAATGTGTAATTTGGGATGATTCATTAAAGTATACATGCCTCAATAGTTGTATGGTATTCATTTTCATACTACATTCTCCCTAAACAATGTTTATAGCATGATATTATTAATATCTAACACCTATGGCTTCTAGACTACCCTTCCAGTGGAGCCATTCACACTGTAGTTCTTGGCTATCTAGGTCCCTGGGGATCAAACTTCATGTCTCCCAGAGAAGACCACATGATTACACCTCCCACAGGAGCATATGAGCCACTCCCCAGTGTGAGAATTTAATCCATTTCTGTGGTATGTGTTAGTGCTCCTTTCCCCTATGTGCATTAGATGATGAAAGACACTGCACTAAAAGTCTCATATAACATTGTAACTACCATAAAAGAACCACATCAAGGCATCACTATTCTTCCCTATTAAGTAGTGAGGTAACATTATTCCAAACCAGCTTGAATCTGGACTAGCAAATGGCTCCATGGGGAGAATAATTAATCCAGAGAATAGAAGAATATCACTCGCCTCTACAGGCCTGGTTAAAGCACAGATTAATGCATGCATCACTGATTAACGTACATTACTGCAGGCTTCACATGTTCAAGCATGAAGCAAGGTTTGGAGGCTTCGCTTTGTGCTTCCTCTTTCTTCACCTAACACTAATCTGCTGGCATGTAGCCATGATCTGAGGTTATTATCAGTCATCATGTGAAAACTGGTGACTTACTGGTGGTCTCAAGGATTGACAACATGCCAAAGACTGCCTCTTTCATCAAAACACACAGAGTGAAGTAACTAGTAAAGACAAACTGTGAGGCTAAAAGTTTAAGAAAAAGGCTGAGTCAAACCAATAAATTCACTTTAGCGTTCAATTCCTGTGTTTACAATCTAGTCTGCATATAGACAAAACACAACCTTATTTTGACTGAGCGTCTTCTATTTATAGCTCTACCCACAAAGCATGCTGTCGTTTTTTCTTTTGCGTTTAACCCCTTTCTTGTACTGTCCTCTATGACGTGAAGCTGAATAATACATTCCCAATGTGGCACAAAACAGAAAGTCCTAGTCTTATTTCCCCACAGTGAGCTCACACTCGAGAAAGAACAGGGACAATATGGCTTCCTGACAAGGATCACTCTGTGTTGAACGGTTGAACAGATGAAGTCTCGTAGGGAGATAAAACGTGAAAAACACAAACATATGGCACATATACTGTAAAGTGATCAATATGTGACAGCATAAAAAAGACATTTTGTAGGTAAACCTTTTTCGACAGTTATATCTATTAAGTCCAACAATATATTTAGAGCTAATCAGTCCATATAAATTCTAATATCTAATATCTATCTATTTTAACCATTCTAAATAGGCTACAATGAAATATCCTGTCTAGGTAAATAATCAATCACTTGAATTTTAAGTCAAATTAGCATTAGCATGAATACAGAAAAGAGAAACAAATAAAAGGGCACATTTTTCCTGACAGTTACAAATCAGTGAAACAGTGAGTTTAATTCAGTCAGTGATTTTACCTTCACCGGGTATTTAATGAAATTAGCATGTTAATAACAACATGGGTATTTCAGCAGGTATATTGAATGCTGATGGCTCTGGATTAAAACAGCAAAACAAAAATGTGTTAATCCTTAAGAATAAAAGTTTTATTGTTTATAATTTGTTAATGTGTTTACTTAATGTCATGTATTTTTGTGTTAAATAAGATCATTTTAATAATAAAAATATATTATTAGGGTTAGATTATATGAGTCATGCAATTCCCTGTCAATGAGTTATTACTAAAGAAACAATACAGTATTAGAATGAAAAGATGAAATAAATCTGATTTAAATTACAGATGACACTACAGCCGTCGGAGCTGCTGTTATAAAAAAACATTTTGCCTAACACTACAATCAGACACAAGCGTTACAATCTCGCTTTGGTGTTTGAATTTTTCAGGGGCAAGATATAACCAGCAAATTAGATATGTTTATCTATTATAAACCATTTTGGGTTTTTTGGCTGTTGGTGGCAGATGGTTTTTTTTTTGTAATACTGTTTTCACAATCTCCTCTACTTACATGTTATGCAAAAACGGTAGTCTGTTGAATGTTTGTCACAATGTTTTCACCAAAACAGCAATTCAATATATAGTGACAGCAGCCAAAAGTTTAGTGTTCTGATGATGTTAAATGATTTTATTTTTTATTATAGCATCATTCGGTTTTATATCAAAAATATGTGATATTTGCATCAGCTCATTTTGAAAAATATTTTGCCATTAATTTTGGCAATATTCACTCTTAAATGTACTATTCAAATGAACCTAGATTGAACTGAAGTACACCCAATGTATTTGTCGACCTACTTGTCAGTTTTTCACCTGACTTGCATCACCACACAGAAGCAGCTTTGATGAAGTGGGCCATGGTACAGCTCGCTCTATGAGGTATTCTGAGACAAAGAATGCATTTGTCCAGTTTAATAAGCAATGGTAATACGCAGAATTTTTTACTCTAAGCACTGCTTGTGCTTCTAAGGACGAGAGAGAAAAGCATGCTGGCGGTGTGAACAAAGAAAAAAGCCGAGCAAGATATTACAAGCTCTGAAGCGGCCAAGTGCATAATGGAGCTGACCCAGTGACACCCTATGCCTGCTTGACTGGATTTCTACAGTCTTTTAACAACCATGCGATAGATGTCAGCATGTGCTGTTTTTTTGGACATACAGTATTACCTCCTTCCTAAGTAAGGAATGGAATATACATCAATGTCCTTCTGTCTGTCTTGTGAATAGCCGTGTCTCATCACATAGTCTTCAGCACCCCATACGCTCTCTTTTACCACACGATAGATATAAAACCCTTTTCCCTCCCATCCTCCCCTTAACCCCTAAAGAGTCATCTCCATGATGGAGAGAGAAGGGGAGGTACACTCCACACGGCCCTGTAGGGAATAGAAAGTGGCTCATAAAAAACACTCGCCCTTCACCAGAAGAAGCCATCGGGGGAAGGGGCATTATGGCCTCTATCTAAGATCATGAACTCCTCAGTGTCTTAAGGTAAGACAAAGAACCTATCACCTCAACCTACAGGAATACAGTACTCTCAAACTGGTTGTATGGGTTGTGAGTGGTGAGTTGTGTTTTATACCTCACACTCCTGACACAAAGTGTTTCTTCTGGGCATAGTAAAACTTGGAAGAAGAGTGTAAAATTGAAGAGCAGTCTGAGAACAGAAACTGAAACAACAAAACGATTCCAGCCTGTGGACATGAGCATATGATTCCTTTTCCATCGTTATAAGAGACGATTCAACATAGAGTTAATGCACTCTATGAGGAAGGGAGTACTGATTGTCAGCATGGCTGATATGAAACAGCTACTTCTGCCAACTAAGAATTGAAGTTTTTTATCTAAACCTAGACACAATGAGTAGCTATAAACTGAATGCACTTGTAAATAAGAAAAGACTACCGCTTAATGGCAGTCTCAGTGCTGAGCACTGCATTGAGTTATATAATCCACATTCCTTGCTTATGTTTATTATTAGGACATATTTTATATGTACAAGCTAACAAGAAAATCCTTGAACGCAGAAAATATGTACAAAGCAACAATTATAATCTAGTAAGAAGTCGAAGTGTGCTGCTAGTTAATAATAATCAGCCTTTTCATATTTTAATCATTCAGATAGATCAGTCACATGCTCACAAGATAGAGTGTAGCTTTCATGACCTTCATCCTTTCCCCTTTAATTGGATTTATGTCTAGGTGATTTTTATTCCTTTTCTGTCTCAATACTTTAGCCACAGCTATGACCAGAAAAACAAGCATCATTTGTAATTTTATTTACTAAAAGAACATTGAGAGTGAATCTCTGTCTGCTTAAATGTGTAATGATAGCAAACAAACTTAATTTTATGACTAGAACTGATCGTGAGCACCAGTCTTGTCATGTAACGGAGTACAAATACTTCGTTACTGTACTTAAGTAGAAATTTCACGTATCTGTACTTTACTTCGCTATTTAAATTTATGTAAACTTTCACTTTTACTCCACTACATTTGCTAGATAAAATGTATACTTTTACTCCGTTATATTTCCACTAAGCATCTTCGTTACTCGTTACTACAAAATAAAATCAGAAGAAATGTGTGCGACTGCAATAAGGGAGTTTTGGCGAATCACTGCTCCTAGATCTCATTACACATGTCCGCACGCTCTACGGAGAAGTACAGGCACGCACAGCGTGCACGCGCAGTCAGAGCTGGAGGAATTTATCTATAACGTTAATCGACGGAAAGCCGCAAAGACGGCAACCAAAAGCAGTGAAATTTCACTATTCTTATTACCAAACAAACAAAATATTAATGCAAACAATCCATTCAATACTAAATAAAAATAACATTTATTGATTTGGTCTTTGTCTTGTGAATATTTTTTTATTAATGACTGCATTCATTGGACACACTGTTTGTAGAGAATGCACACATGCATGAACTGATTTGATTCAAGACTGACATCATTACATCAAGTATAAAATTTTGGTGTCCACTTATGAAATCCTAGAATCACTGAAATTTTACTTTTTACTTTTACTTCAAATACTTAAGTACATTTAATATCAGAAAAATACTTTTGATACTTAAGTACAGTAAATATCAGATACTTTGACTTTTACTTGAGTAATATTCTGAAAGGTAACTTTCACTTCTAGTCTTTTTATACTACGATACTTGTACTTTTACTGAGTATTGCTTTCTAGTACTTTATACAACACTGGTGAGCACAGACCTCAGTATAGCCGAGCTAAACACTAGGTTACTAATATATCTTTATTTGAACCTTTACCTTACTAATACTATGAGTCAGAAGCATATACACGTTTGTATATCATACGTTTTCTATTACCATTTTATAAAGGCTTGATGAAAGGTTCTTGTTTTAAAGAAGTTATCTCAGTGTTACTAAAGATGTCATTTTGAAATGGGCTGAACTTTGGTAATGCCAATAATCTGAACGGGCTGTTGGGAAAACACGAGTTAAGCATCCGTTTGAATTTGAGCTTAATTTAAACACACTTTCAACTGAGGTAATGTTCTACAAAAATATGTGCTGCACAAAAACATTGACTTCCCCAATAACTATCCTCAGACTTCTTTAATATGTGAGTTTCATGTAAACAAGTTGTCTGTCCTTTCCTCAGTATGGAGAAACTTGATAAACTGGAAAAAATGGAAAGTGCACACATGATGCAGGTGTGGTAGGTGAAGATTAAGACTATTCCTTTAATAATAATTCCTTTAATTCCTTTTCTGAGTAGAAATGTACTGAGGTGGTCTATGGTTTAAGGCACTGATGATACCCAGCATTCTCAGTAAAGTGTGTCTTTATAGCCTTATCAATAACTGATAAAGTGGGTACCTGACTGTGGTAAATGACCTGATCTACTTTCTATTGAATGCAAAGTGAAACAAAGCTGAATCGTAATAACACATGATCAACAACCTGAACCACAACAACCTGTCAGAGGCTCTGGTGCTGCAAATGAGCAGCAGATGTGTTGGTAAACGTGGCTGTTCCTCCGCAGCATCTTTACATGTGTGCATGTGTGTGTGTCAGGAGCACAGAGGAGGATTAAGTCTCTCTTGCAGAGCAGAAAAACATGAGAGCAGGAGACAAAGGGAAAGATGGTGTAAGGGATGGGGTGGGGCAGTGAGAGAGAGGGGCTCTTTTGCAGGAAGGGAGGTGAGGTAGCAGAGAGAGAGAGAGAGAGAGAGAGAGAGAGAGAGAGAGAGACAGAGAGAGAGAGAGAGAGAGAGAGAGAGAGAGAGAGAGAGAGAGACAGAGAGAGAGAGAGAGAGAGAGAGAGAGAGAGAGAGGAAAAAGGGGTCTGAAGCTCTCATTGTCTCGATGTCTGAGCTTGTTTTTATGTCCTTCATGTCCTGATCCTCCAGTGCTGAAGCGGTCACTTGGTGAAAACATTGTGACAATAAATGTGAGAGATATCAGGCAGATTGGCAAAACAATGCAAACAAAAATATGGAGCATGCATACTTGAATGTGGATGTGTTTAAGCTTTTATTTATGTTTATTTATTTATTTTTTATCAAATGAGTCAAAAGTTTTGTCTTAGGTTAGGATTAGGTTTAGGTATATGCAAAGAATTATTAAGAATTATGGAATGGAAGGTCTTTACAAGGATCGTATGAGGTGTCTGTGTGTGTGTGTGTGTGTGTGTGTGTGTGTGTGTGTGTGTGTGTGTGTGTGTGTGTGTGTGTGTGTGTGTGTGTGTGTGTGTGTGTGTGTGTGTGAGAGAGAGAGAGAGAGAGAGAGAGAGAGAGAGAGAGAGAGAGAGAGAGAGAGAGAGAGAGAGAGAGAGAGAGATAGTACAGGGATGAGATGGAATCCTACATTAAAGTGACAGTGACATGCCAGCACAGCTGTCAGGTACATAAGCAACATGAAAAGATCCAGCAAGTAAAAGAAAAAGAACTGAGAAATAAATTAAAAACAAACAGCATCGAATGAGAATGTCGGGTAAGCGAGTGGCGCCTTGTTTCCCGTCCAACCAAACTGCAAGCTATAGCCAAAGCCAGAACCCTTCTCTTTTCACCGCTCCTTTACTTTCACACACAGCTCTCTGGCTTGGCAGATAACTCACTGCATTTCTTCCCAATAGAGCAAAGTTCAGTGTGTGCTTGTGCACAAGAGCTACACCCTACACACACACACACACACTCACACAGCTGCTGCTCATGTGACAACTCCACTGTTCACTTCACCAAGCTAAAGGGAACTCGGTGAGTATTTCACCACACAAGGTGGCTTGAATTTTCCCTAAAGGCAAATAAGGGGGAGATGGTGGCAGCTGTCCTAGCTACAGAAAAAGAATCTGCAGATAAAATGCTTCACAGACGTTTCCCTGTCTCATGCTGGATCAGCAAATCTGCAATAACAAGACACTGAGAGCGCAGGAATAAAAAGAGCATTCATTCATGCTCGACTGTGCCTTAAAGTCCCTTTCAGTGTCTTAGTAGTCTGAATGAGCGAGGACAATAAAAGGTGTAAATACACACTAGAAAGTGAGTTTTTTTAAAGTGTGCCCCACACAACCATAACCTTTCTAAAGCATAAGGAGAAAGTAGATTTCTGTGTGTGCATGAACTATTTCTACATTTCTACAAACATGTCTTCTAAGACAGAAAACTTTTATATTTTTCCTTTTCCTTTGTGGCTTGAGCTCAAGTATGAGTGGGAGTACAGAACACATGATTTAGACCATAAACATCCAAACAGAGGACAAGAAAGATTCTCTATTTGTTTATCAGTTCAGAAATCCTTCTGGTAATTAGCATTTGCATTCAGAGGTTTATAACACAGAACTACAGTAGCTGTAGCTGATGTGTGCAGGTTTAAGAGCATGGCTTTGGTGTGAACACTGAAGAAAGTGGTTGCATCTTTTTGGATTCTGTGTTTCAGAAAGTTACCTTAACTAACTCATGCCCAAATTACTGACTCTACGTTTAAGACGTTTCACAATAAAAATCTATAACACAAAGAGCACCTAAAATGAAATGCATCACTTGCATCAGAAATGCATCACTTTATTAAAACAATCCAGAACTTTCCAAGACTGCAAAGTTTAATAAATGTATATAAGCTATAAAACATCCATTCATGCTGTTATATAAAAATAAAAAAATCAACAACAGGGTGCTATAACCTCAAAGTAAATGACCTTCCAATGATACTGCACGCTTCATTCCAGTTAAACCACCAAAAACATTTTACATTTATACATACAATTTATATTTATTAATGAACGATCACATCACACTTTTTTTATAGTTTATAGTTACATCTAATGTTCTATTGTATTTCCCATTATTATTTATATTATTTCAGCTATAGACATTTATTCCCTCTTAAACATAATAAAACACAACAATGAAGCTTGTTACCAAAAAGCCCACAAATAGTGCTGAAATTCGAGACTCCTTTCTCAAATGCTCTATAAATGCTCTGGACTATCTCCATATTGAAACGAGTCTTTATGTAAATTTTCATTCACATTTAATTAAGCTGTTAATTATTCTTTACATTATGTGCCCTATCCTCCATACAGATCCCTAAGAGTGTGTTGTTATTATAGATAAGATACATTAGAACAAGGGGATTTAATATACAGATGCCTTCACAACCAGGACCTTTGTCAGAACTGCTATGAAAAAAGATGTATCAACACTATCTGACCAATCAGAATCTGAGGTTCCAGTACATACTGCTGTGACAGTAGGAATGGGAATTTCATACAAAATAACTTAAAAATCAAAGATTTCAAGGCAGTGTTCGTACAGGTAGGAAGGAAAAAATGGGCATTTGGCTTTGCAGCATCAACTTGTCTAATTACATAATTGTCAGAATCTCCAAATCTACTATCTGATTTTTTAAGACTCTGTAAAATTAGGAATTTATCCTGATTTAACAACAGATTTAACCTGTTTATAATTGAAGGTGCGATTACAGCAATGTTTGAAGATTAGCACTTGTTATTTGAACAATCCTATACTAATAGACCTACAGTAAAAAATGACCAATATCCTATATCACCAATCATTGCAAACAAGGCTCATGGATGATGAAGTCAAAAATAAACGCAGATGACTTTATTGTTTTTGCATTGTGATTACCATGTTTGCAGATATTCCCTGAGTTTTTTTTGTCATCTCATGCTGTGCTACTATTGGTGGCTTTCATATGAGCATCGTAGTCACACTCAAACCGCCCTAAATTCAACATTGACCATGTTACATTGTTTTATGTTTACAGTTTTTTTATGATGTGTGATTTTCTTCTAAATAAAATAAAATTGGGCCAAATAAATCATACAGCTTAAAGCTGCTTTATGTCTGCACAAGAACCCTGCTTTTCTATGACAATAACTGTAACCCCTCACACTCTGCTCTGAGCCCATTAAAATGAATCAGTTAAGGCAAAGGCACTGCTTGGTTGATAAAGACTACTGGCTAGATATTTCCAAATTGAGCTTCACTATAACATACATTTATATTTAAAATGTATCTTTAATTTATGTTTACTTCCTAGCATAAATATAGCAGGTGAACTCTGAATGAAAGAATGTACATGATATTTTTGCTGAACAAAAAAAAATCCCAAACCATTTAAACATTTTAAAGATTTTGTGTTTCATAAAACTAAAATCAATCATATAGTGGACAAGAAACCTCATGCACCATCCCACCTTTAAATTAGCTGCATATCTGTTTATTTCTATCTGCATGTATTGACCTTTTATTGCCTTTATACATATTCATGTTGTTGCGGGTTTACTGCCTCTGTACTTCATGAAGTTTCCTGCATAAACCTCCCCTTCATACTGTACACTGCAAGGAAAAGTGATTAAACACTTCATGTTGAGTTTTATTAGCATTTAATCACTCTCACGGACACAAACAAAATATTTATTATCTTATTACCTGGCCATTCTTGGACAATTATTGACTCTAAATTAGTTATCTATTAATTCAGGTGCATTTTGAGGGTAAACTTGTAAGCATATCGATTAAAAGTTCTAGATCAAGAGCTTTATTGGTTTATTTATCCCCAGTAACAGCCTGACCTTGGTCAAAATGGATGTGAATCTGAAGTCTATAAAGGGAACAAAATAATGAGATATGAAAACGCCCCGGATGGGAAGTTATTCGAGAGATGAGCGTTTTCCATTTAGCACTAAAATGTTTCCAGTTCAACAAAAAGTCACAACCATTTTTATTTTTTTTCAGTTCACTTACAGCGTTTAGAAACAAAATGAAGAAATTAAAATAACTGTAACTGGGTGATATTTTTCCCGATTATAGCACCCATGAAAACCAAGGTATAAGATCTACATATTTTATATTTTTAATATATTTAGGCCCATTGGTGAATGCAGCCCACAGTGATACAAATGTAAAAATGGGTTAAGTTTAAATGAGTGGTATTAGGAGGATGTGGCTGATTTGGTGAGGTTTTATTAATAGTAATGGAAGGAGTCTGCAGTGTTAGCATTTTGTTTTCTGCCATCACAACATTTTTGTAGACATCCCAAAACATTAAATTTAACTACAAATAGATAAAAATGGTTAGAAACCTGCTGTGATAAAATAGGATAAAAACATTTCAGGACGTGCTGTTATAGGAAAATAATCACCTGTTGGATAGTAACAGCTGCATTCTGACATGTTAAAGATATTTCATCGTTTCAACTTTGGCTAAACATATGAATCCTGTTTGTGTGGTTGTGCAGCAGCTGAGAACTAAAGGACACAAGAGTAGAAGTGTTGTAAAGTGATATTGCATGGCTACTGGGGAATGCCGGTGGTTTTCTCAATGACACTGAACCACTGAGTCCAACGGGAAATATAATGAGATTGAAGCACAGAGGCTGCTGTGCTACATTTAAAGCATATGGCATCCCAGTAGACTTTCGTTCAACATCTGGCGCATCAGCTCTCTGCTGTATATGTTTCACTTGCAATAAGTTCTCTGCAGACTGAGGAGCTTTATGTCTTTCAGGAGGAGAACCTTGACCTTCTGAAAGGTGGTCTTCTAACGCTCTGGCCATGAAAATGGTATGTCATTTTATGAGTTATGGAGTAACATTAACCTAGCACAGAGGGATAAATCCTGCCCATTAGCACAGTGTTTAGAAAAATGTAGTGCATATTAAGCGCATGTTAACATCATGTCTATGTGTTCATTAGACAACAGTATTGATCTCCTAAATGCCGGTTCATTCTAATCCAAGTTCAAATAAACCGATATGGCCAAATGACCTTTACCCTCCACCTCCATCCCCATTTCACTTTAAAATACCAGGAGAGGTATTAAGGAATAACTGTCATCTTCAACATACTGCCCAGTTCTTCCCCTTCAATATGAAAACGGCTGTGTATCTGCCAAGAAGAGCCCGAGAAATCAGAGTACAGCTGCTTGTGGCTTTTAGACCAGGATAAAGTTTCAGTTTGTTTAAATATGAGCTCAGTGCTATGAGCTGCTCACAATTTTCTCCTCCATATGAAGTTTTCCTTGTGATAACATTATCATAAAGAGAAACCTTCTATGGCAGAGGTCTATATGGAACCATTTAAGGTTTCCCAAGATGGGTAAAGAAAATAACCCCTAAGAGTCTTAGATTTTATTACATTTTAAGAAGTTTTCCCAACACTCGTTTGAATAGACTCTCAAAATCCTCTGAAATACTCTGTTATAAGGCCAACAATGTTGAAGCAAAGAAACAATTTTGTGCTACTATTGGTGGCTTTCATATGAGCATCGTAGTCACACTCAGAAACAAGGTTGTTTAAAGGTTCTATTCAGAAATGAAAAGAAAATCAATTATTTAAGCATTATCCTTTCCTAAAAAATGGCTATGCTTAAGAATTTTATGGTTTCACAAATAAACAACAAACAAAATATTTAAAAAAATGTTTCCTGAAAAGCTCTTTAGATGGTCAACAGGTCTAGATTTCTTAGAACTACTTTGGTCTACAAGAAGACTAAGCCTCTGTGTTAGGATTCTACACAGATGCTTCAAAGCTTCACACAGCGGGACAAAGTGAAGAACGCTTTAGGGTGTCTGATGGAAGGCTGCCATTTTTTTTTCATAAGAGTGCATGCTGATGCAATTTTTTTATTCCTTCAAAACTTTGCATGTGCAGTCCTGTACTGTACGCCCTGTAACCCTGAGTTCTTCTCTTCTTGAAGCATGTAATGTATCATGGCTGTGATGCATGGCTCTTTACACACAGGGTGTCACTATTGGATCAGTTCGGCGTATCATATATAATCAGTGCAGACTGGTGCAGTACTAACCCCCTGCCTGGGCATCTGTTGTCCTGAGACTTGTTATTTTTTTATAAAAAAAAAAAATTAAAAAAAGTCTGAGTCGCCAGACAATTATAACGGCCACCTGCAGAGAACTTAATCAGTAAATCTCCATTTTAATGAGTTTCCATACCAAAATTGCTAATAAAAAAATATTAACAAAAAACAACAGGAAATAGATGTGAATTTTATCATTTTTGCTGCTTGTTATCAGACCAGAGTGCAGTAGGAATAATATATAAACATATACAGAAGATTCTATTTTTAGTAGTGATCAGTTTTCATTTCACCTAAAATTTCACCTGTAATACAAAGCTAGGGCTTTTTTTTAATCAAAGAATGCCAAAAGCCATTTTGGAGCGTTAGTATTTGTTTTCTCAGTGTGACAGCTTTAATAAAACATCTGCACATCTCCTCCACATACTGTGAGTGATAACCCGGACTGAGCGACTTTCTAGAAGTTTCTATTTCCTACAACCCCAGATGTTTGTGATAGAGTTCATGATCACATTAATGGATCCTGAAATTTATTTACAGAATACTATAATAAGAATACTGTTGCAGATGTTGATATAAACCGAGCTTCCAGTGAAAGCAGCATAGAGACGAAATGATACGAGCGACAGCAATTATATTTTTCACACCATTCATCTTTTTGTGATACTATCAAGTATTGTCTCCTGGTGATCTCTCAAAAACAATTACATGCCGCGAGGAGCAAAATCATAATAAAAATCTTAGTGTGCAGTTACGCTAAAATGATCGGGTCCATGCAGTGTTTGTTGAAAAACAGCAGGAATCTGGGGCTGGAATGCTCATGGGGGAGGAGACAGAGGAGGAGGAAGAGGAAAAAACATAATCTTGCCAGAAATAAAATCACAGAGAACTCCAGCTCAGCATGTACAGTGAATCCTATCCGAATGCTTGGATTTGATCTGATTAACATAATGTGCATTTAAGATATAAAATGAATTCCTTTAATTTAACTTAAATACAGGATCCAACTGTCACAGAAGCACGAATCCATATTTCATACACAAAGCCCAACATTACAAAAGTATTTATGGCAACAGGATCTTGCTGTTCCTCATGGGTAAGCAAAAAGGTGGACTGTATTTTATATTATACAGTATACAGATATTTTACTAATGTGGTAATGATGGGGACTGTGGTAGCCTGGTGGTTAAGGTCCCAGGTCCACCAATCTGCCATCACTGGGGCCCTGAGCAAGGCCCTTAACCCTCATTTGCTCAGTAGAATACAAAGAGGAAGCTGCACTTGATGAAGGCATCTGCCAAACGCCATGAATGTAAATGTAATGAATAAAAAACAAAAACGCAACTGGTGAATTCTGTATTAGGATATAATCAAGTCTAAATCTGATTATAGACCTCATATCTACACGAGGAGGATTATAGTATATTTTCTGTAGTATATGCTAACAAGGTGTACAACACAATTTGTATTAAATTTAGCCTGGTTAACGATAGGAGTTAGTGTTTGTACTCAATTGTAGGGTTTAGTGTTTGTACCTTTATTCATACTCATGTAAATTGAACATGAAATCTTTTTTTTTTTCATTAAAATAACTGTAACAAATGAAAAGCATATGGATGCCAATGATGGCAATTTTATTGTCCTTCAATCAAATAAAATCAATGTTCACACACAGACCCACCAACACACACACTAATTTAGTCTGAATTCAACACACCCTTACCTAGCATACTGTTTTAGGCTAATTGTTGATCAGCTGTCATGTTGCTGAGTGCGCATTATTTGCATATGGCTGCTTTACCTGTAACAAATGAGTATGTATGTGGTTTATATATATATATTATATATATATGCCACGTTGTCTATTTATGGAGAAATGGGTTTGCTGTCAGTTTTACTTTGAAAATGTAAACAACTGTGTGGAAAAATTTTATTGTTTCTCTTTTTTTTTGGAACTTTTCTATGAATATATTGCCCCTAAAAAACATAAATACTTTTGAATCTATTTTTATATGAGCCATAAAGCACCACTGTGGAGTGTGTATACAAGGAAATTTAATGCTGTAGTCTGACACCACAAAACATGGGCAAATGCCATTTTTTAGCCCTCTGGTAAAAAGAGATAATAATGTTGTCCTGCTCCATTATAATCTACAGTCACGAGTCACTGTGGGATGTATATAAATAGTTATGAAACTTACAAAATAGTTTCAAATCAACTTCCTCTTGAGAATCTTTCTAACCTCCTGACTATTCGTATCTCCAGTCCTTCACAAACTGACTGAGATTAAACGATTATCTAAAGATAGAAATGAAATGACATTGTTAACAGTGAGGGGACAATGAAAGAAAAATATTCTTCAGTGGAAGTTTTGGGATTATTTGAAAAACTTTTATGTAAATTTAAAACTGCATTAAATGTAATGGGGCCAATAATGTTTAATATGTTTTACATAAAATCTTAATGTGTATTACACTAAATGCTCGTCATTTTTAACTACGGATGTGCTTGCGTTTATTAATACCATGTGTGTGTGTGTGTGTGTGTGTGTGTGTGTGTGTGTGTGTGTGTGTGTGTGTGGGTGTGTGAGTTTGTGTTTTAGCTTTGAGGAACTGGTCTAATGATGTCTCTCACACTCACACTCACACACTCACACTCACACTCACACTCACACTCACACACACTCACTCACAGCATGGTAAATAGTATAAATAGTTCATAGTATAATTATGAATAATAGTATAAATCCACAAATAGGGCGTGTGTGTAGTTCATGTACACAGGCTGTAAATAACTGTAAAGTCATAACGCTGGTGTTGACACTTGGTTTCTCAGGAAACTGGCATTAAACACACAATGTGTCCATTCACTTTCTGTGATTGTGCTGTATATTTTTAGCTCTTCTTGCTTGTTGCTCAAATCTGATACAGACTTAAAAATATTTAGAATCAAGGTGCAATTCACGGAGGATAGTTGAGAAAAAAGGGACTGTGTCCGATCTGATAAAAGCCCCGAGAGCCTTTAGCTACTGAGAGACGTTTACTGTGAGCGAGCTGGACTGTGTCCGACATCTCCAGGGTGCAGAATAAGAGGTGCTTTTCAGATGCTAATCACATGTTTCCTAAAGTTATGCTTCAAGCCCTGTCCCTCCTCGCAGGGGAATTATTTTCTTTGGCACACACTCTGAGCTGCTCTTCTAAAAAAGCAAACTGCTGAGCCTGAGCTTTCTCTTTTCCTGACCATTTTACACTCGTTCATACTGTAACGCTGTTTGCCCCTCTATCAAGTCAACAGAGAGAAAAACAGAAAAGAAAAAGAAAAAACCTTGTTATTAAAACAGAAGAAAAGAATAACAAAGCACACTGTTTTATTTGGTGGAATAAACTGTGGCAGTTTATTTCCCCAATTTTACCACTGCACTAAAAAACAGCAGGATCAGCAAAGGGGATTTTGGGGGAAGTCCATCAGATACAGTAGGCACCCTGTAGATCCTGATCTGGAATTGTGCCAAGTAATTACTCTTGCGGTTGTTGCTTTTTTTTCATGAAACCATAATTGAGTTAGAGTTTGTATTCTAAATTGCAGTGGGATAAAAAAAAAATTACACTCGTATATAAATAGCAAATTCCCCCAAAATGATAATATATAATGCTTATGATATTTACTACCCAAGTACAATTACTTAAAAACCTGAGATTTTTAATCTCCTAGTTGACTTTAGTATTCTATTAGGCTTTACAGACTAAAAAGGGAAAAAATTGCTATAAATGCAATAATTGTGTGCGTATGTACTGATGCTGAGAAACAGAAAGATCAGCAGAATGAGTTTTGGGGAATCTGGAGTTGGAACAGTGCCAAGTAATTACTGGTTGTCGTGGAGACACAGTTAACATTTTAGGTTAAACTTTATTAACATACAGCTATTGATAAAAAAATAAATAAATACCGGACATACAGGAAATTCAGTTAAATTTAATTCACATTATTTATATACAGATTTAAATAATGGACGTTGTCACGCAGAAGTTTAACAGAAATCTGGATACAGATTTAAACCAAGTCGAAAAATCCAAAATTTCATCAGGAGAAAAGAAACTGGACCTAGTTTAAAGAAAGTTGACTAATAGATTCATAAAAAAAATGGATAAAAAACAGACACAAATCTGTTTTTTTTATTATTATTTAAGAACTATTAATATTTTTAAAGACAACCAGTTGAACCACATTTGCGATTCACGATCTAAAAGAAAGGCATTCCTGTGAGTTAAAGATTAAATGTGTGTGTATTCTTCAATAAGACCCCAATCCAAAGTGTTTGCGGCTAACTCTGAGAGATATAAATGAAACAATGGGCAAATATCTGTCTTAGAACTAATACACCAGGAAGACTGTTAAAAACGAAACGTGTCATTGAATGGAAAGAAGAAAATTTACCTCCATTTTTCTGCATATAAAATTATTCCAAACATTTAACAGTGAAATGTGGCGTGTCCTGTGATAAGAGAACAGTTCAAAGCTTGAGGAAAAAATGATAGAAAAACAAACTTGAAAGAGCCGAAAAAAAATAAATTTGCCTTTAAACAGATAGAATTTTGATTGTGTTTTATTTATATTTTATATCTGGGTGCTTTTCTTACTCATGATAATGAGGGATTATGATTGCGTTTGTTTTCATTTTGTCTTAAGGCTGTGAAAACTTTTGCATTTGACTGTATGGTAAATAACCCACTCAGTGAATCACAGTACTTTTTTTAGCACATCTGCAAGACTTTCTGGAAAGGCCTTGAACTTGGCAAAGGCCTGCTGCTGTTTTTACTGTTCAACAACAATCAGGTTCCTCGGTACATCCCCTAAATCATACTTCACTTCCCCTGCTTGCAATTAGTCCTCCGTAGGCTATTCGTCAAAATTTCAGAGCTGCAGTGCCACAGGTCTGAGCGCCAGCTCATTACAATTGGTGATTTCCTGCTATGGCTAAAAAACATAAACATGAAAAGAATAGCCAGAGCCCATATGTGCGGCAGAGGAAGGACACGGGGATCTGCAGATCCTGAATGCCTCAGGCTTTACAACCCAAAGTAACACAGCCGGAACAATAAAGCTTTAATGTGACTGTTGTCCTATTCTCACATGAAGCAATTTAATAAAAACCTTTTGTTAAACTTTCTCAAGGGAAGGCAGACAAATGAAAAAAATCACACACACACACACACACACACACACACACACACACACACACACACACACACACACACACACACGTCAGCTGTCAGAAGGCTTATGCTGATCTAATGTGGATAAATCATCAGAAAAAACAAACCTATTGATTTCTTCTTGCATGACCAGTCCAAGTGCTTATACTGACTGAGTGTAAACACATTTGATGAGCCAAGGCATTCTAACCAATAAAAAGGGGGCTGTAAAAAATGAGCACCTCTGTCTCATCCTGCTCCTACAACACCACCTCCACATGTTCTTCTTCATTTTAGTGTAATGGAACACACTCTGAGTTGTTGTACACCGCAGCCTGCTGAGCTTCAAGCACTTGCATCTAGGTTACTGCTGATGGGTAACCAATCACATGCTCGAGGGGTGTGTGTGTGTCTTTTTAATCACAACCTGAGAGGGCAAAGTGCACTTCAATTTCTCATCACCGTGACCCCACCCCCATCTCGATGTTCTCTCGATCTCTGTTCCATCTAAATTCCTCAAGGGCCTCAAACCATTCATTAATTCTATCAATTTCACACAAAACAATAGAATCTCAGGAGTTCAGGACTACATATTGATCCGTGTCCATGTGAGAAACGCTTTGTGTGCCTTGTTCTCTAAAACTTACATCTCTACACTCATGCACACACACAAGCACACACACACAAGAGAAGTTTAAAAAGAGAAACAAGACATAAACAGCCGAAGCACAGTATTCATTACTCAATCTGTGTTTGCACGATGTGTTCTGCCAGCAGAAAACCACAATAACCCATGTGGGAAATTGGGATACAAGGCTGCAAACGGTCCAAAACCATGTCTGAAACACTACAACAGCTCCTGTATACAAATCTTAAAGATTTCTGCTGCCTAGCAAAAGTCAAATCTTCTCTGGTGAAGTCTGAATATGGGAGAATGAATGAGCTGGAATTCTGAGAATCAGGACACACACACACACACACACACACACACACACACACACACACACACACACAACACAGACATATCTACAAAATGCACTTTAAACGGCTCTGGGAAAGATCATCAACTTAATGACATGTTATTATGAACTGAGAGCCAAAGGAAACATGGGAGTGAATAGCAGGAATGATGCGGACTGACCTACCAGACACAAAGTCTAGTAATGGTACACTTGGCTCAAAATATTCAACGATATGAGTTTGATAATTGCTCTATTGTAGATGTTTATTCAGAGGAGCATTAAAGTTGTTGAATATATTATATATATCATCAACGAGTTTATCTAAATATTTTAATAAGGAATGAAATAGGATGGACGATACAGTTACAGGAAAATAATCAATGATGAACAAGAATGCAGGAGGTAAAACACATTGTAGATGGTTTATTCCTTTTATATCACAGCAATTCATCGATTTACAATTATATAAACTCTCGTAATATTGTGAAATATCAACAAAACAAGTTAGTTCCTGCTCTCACTTAAAATAAAATAGCCTAAAATATTCAATCCCTTGCCAGCATCTATCTATCTCTCTCTCTCTCCTTACCCACCCACTCTCTCTAAATAACCCCCTCACTCCCTCCCTCTTCTCCCTCCTCTCACTGTCTCTCACTCTCTTTCTCTCCCCATTCTCTCTCTCTCTCTCTCTCTCTCTCTCTCTCTCTCTCTCTCTCTCTCTCTCTCTCTCTCTCTCTCTGAATTAATAAGACAAACGTGTAGCCTGTCATGTTACAACACTTTCCCATTTCGGATGATTTAAAGTTTCTCCCCTTTCATCTCTGACTGTAACATAGGGCTGACACTGGAGACTCCTTCCCTCACTATACACAAATTGTTCCTCTGTTCATGCCATCCAAGGCCCTATGTATGTATGCGTTAATATAAACCCAAGTTGCCATCCATCGTTGCACTGAAAGAAAATGAATCAAAACCTTCATTTCAAGCACCAAAACACAATAATTCAGTTAAGTAAAACTTGTGTAATAAGTAATAATTTAAATGACACTTCTTATTGTTACACAAGTTTGGTTTAGAGTGGATTGGTTGAAGTGCTGTTTATAACTCACGGTCTGCTGGGAATTTGTATTTAGAATATCCTCCAACACATTATTATTCCTAGATGTTAATATGTCTTTTTATTATAAACCAAGGACAGAGGCAGAGGCACAGAGAGCATCCAAAAATAATCGCATACAATAACGTCATTCAGAGGTCTCATGGTGGATGTGTTTATTTATAAAATGTATGCGATCAGGATGTGATCAGAATCATTTCCAGTTACAAATATAGACATTATGTTTCTGCTGGAAAACCAACCAATATTCATATGTACACAATGACTATACCATTTACTGTACAGACTCATATAGACTGTTTCTTTGATATTCTGTCACTTTCATGTAGTAAGACTTTCCTACCATTGAGCGCTTTAAATCCCTACAACCCTATAGGATATGGATTTGCTGTATCTGTAAAAATATGCCTTTCTAATGGGCAAAAAATATGAGCAATAATAACAAAATATCTCATTTCTAATTTCTGTTTCTAATATTTCAGTCCACCTTATACACCTTAAATGTAGGATGAGGAAATCTGAAAAAGAAGCACAACACCACCTACAAATAAACACACACACACACACCAGCCTGCTTGTCATTGACACTTTTCTATTTCTGCCAGTGTGTGTCGCTGCTTATGCACTGCAGTCCTACCTGGCATGTGGCACGTCGATGCTGGACGAGACGACCTTGCGTTTCTGCTCGAGCAGCGACACGGAGCGCGGATTGTCCTTCTCCATTTCTGACGTCCGACCTGTTCGTCTGTTCTCTGGTGCCCGCAGCTCCTCCACCCCGTTCGTGTTCTCGCTTTTTTGTATGCCACCGTTCTGACCCTGTGCTGGCATGTCACGCTGCCCACCATTACACAAACTCTGCCAAGAGAAAATACACACTGAGTTCAATTTTATTCCCAATATGTTCAAAAAGCAGAATCGGTCCCAAGCGAGTGCACTGGAACTCAGGAGTCTTGTTGTGTGTTTGTTGTGGCATGTTCTGTAATGCTAGAGGTGTTTTGAAATCTGTTTGTTTAGTGCTTCAAACTTCTCAATCTGCATTCCGATATAAACAGGACGTGAGTGTGGCCAACCCTAAAAGAGCTTTTATTTGTGAATCCTATCACTATACCCCAGAACCAACGGGGTGAAAAAACAATTCTGTGTGAATAATAATTCATGTCTATTCACAAATTAGAACAAAAACACCAATATATAGAATTCCAATGAACTCCATTCAACCGAAACAACCAGAGTTCATAAGTGATCTGAAGCACCCTGTAAAAATGTCCTGCAAAATCTTTGTTACATTTCAGAAAGATAAGAATCTATAATGTAGCTGGGACACACATTTACAGTGCTGCTGCAAGTCAAAATGAGGTCCTTTCAGTAGCATTGTCTTCTAACAAGATTTTCACTTCATAATGATTTGTCTTTCTGAGTGGTCTGTGCGAGCTGTATCAAGTGGCTCTTCTACAAATTAATTCACAAATAATTGTGTAAATTGCGGCCAATTTGTATTAGCATATGTTAGAAACGTGCTTTTATCTTGGACCTAATGTGAGTCAGTGTTTCCGCTGTGGTGAGCTACTGATAGTAGACAAAAACAAACAAACAAACAAAAAAAAAAACCACAATAGATGTTCGTTCCTAATAATCTATTAGTATCAGGTTAAATTGCTACTCTATACACAGGGAGGTACAGTTGTGCTAGCTCCACCATCGAGTACCACTAGATGGTTGCTGGCACCTTCGCCAGTTTCCAAAACCAGTACTGGAAGCCAACTGGAAGCTTTGATACTGGACTGGTGGCCAATGAATAAAAGCACATTTTCAGCCTCTGGTGCCAACATTTCTGGTACTTTGAACAGTGTATACAGGCAAACAAACATTCTCCCCTCTGCCTGGTGACAAAGATCAGAGTCTTATTTACATCAATGTTAATGTGTATTAACACCTGTAGTGAGATTGACACACACACGACAGCAGACATGCAACAGTCATTAGCCTGTTCGTATTTAACAAGTCCATCCATACTCATACTCAGACTGGAGCCACAAACTGGATCGAGATGTTTCCATTGGGTTTGAACGGTAAGAAAAAGCAGTGTGTAATCTTATCCAGAAAAACCGGACACCCTGCTATAGAGGATCATGCAGATCTCAGCCCATCTCACACAGGAAGATGAAATGCGTTTGCACTAGCACTTCTTCCACTGCACAGAAATCCCTAGTGGCTCTGTACATACACACACGGACATGACTGCATTCATCTTTACAAATATGTATCTCTATAGCTACATATATCTCCACATCTCCACTATTCATCTTGACTACAAAATGCCAGAGAGCAGCTCAATACAAAACAAATAACATACTGATTATTATCTGCACTAGCTAAATATTTAATTACTCTGCACACATATTGCAAGCATTATGTATACAGACATCTTTGACCACTCTAAATAAGCAGGAACAAAAAGCATGGCAGCCAAGTAGGTGATGCTAGTACAAAGGAATAAGAATAAAACAAAGTGAGATTTAATAATCAAATAAGGAATTGTAAAGAAATCCACAAAGTATAGTTATAACATAATGTGAAGCTGGAATAGTGTGATGTCAGGGTTTTCAACAGCATACATTTTAGCCATCCACAGGAAAAACCTTTACAGCATTTGGAAGATGGTCTCATTTCTCTCGAATCTCATTTTATGCTATAGGGGATGTGGTAGTCTAGTGGTTAAGATGTAAGGACTACCTAAAAGAAGGTTGTGAGTTCAAATCCCAGGTCCACTAAGCTGCCACTGCTGGGCCCCTGAGCAAGGCCCTTAATCCTTAGTTGCTCAGTTGTGTAAATAAATCAGATAAAAATGTAAGTTGCTCTGGAAAAGTGTGTCTGCCAAATTCCGTAAATGTAAATTGAGGGCTGGGGCCTTGCTCAGGGGCCCAGATAGCAGCTTGGTGGACCAACCTTCCGGCCAAGCTACTACACCCACACAGCAAAAACAGACTTTTCATACCTTTAAGGGTGCTTTCGAAAATCTTCTTTATTTCAGACTCAAAAGACTTTTGCATTAATTGGAGGGCAAAAATACAAATAATATATAAAATATGGAAACTCTTACAGCGGACTTCTAAAATTAAACTTTTTGACTTTTTTTATTTGTAACATTCTGTGCGATGTTTTCTTTAATTTGGCTTCAGTATGACATTTCCATTATTAACTATTAATATTAAAATTACTCAGAAAAGCTCATGATTTTCCTACAGTAGCACTTCCCAAAGTGTTTCGTTCCTCTTATACCACAACAGTTTGCGGAACTCTAACACATTTAATACATTCATAGATACATATAGAATACATACATTTAATGTTATTCAGCATCCATGAAACAAGTTAGGTTCTATTTTTCTGTATAACTCTACAGCGTTATGAACAGCTGTTGCCTCTCTGTGGAAACCTGCACACTAATGCAATCAGCTTTACTTCACCATGTTTATACTGCACATTAGACTTTTATTAAAAACAGGTGAATTACTCTACTGCATGAAAAATGGCTAAGCTATAGGAATGATTTTGCCAGAAGAGACCATATATTATACTCATATGCTTTTATTTAAATATATTATCTTTCACCCTCCACAGACATGACCTTTAGTATGCAGTCCTGCCTCGTAGTCTTTTATTCCTTGAACAGTATTGCAAAGAATTGTTTACACTTAAATTGTGTAAATTGACTCCATTGTATTTAGTACATGGCATTTCTCTTTATCTTGGTCTGACGGACATGTGTGCTTTTAACAGCTACTCACATGGGGGACATGCACTGTGAAGCAAACATGTCTACGGGTTATAATCACTTTTTTTTTAATCAAGCAATTCATAAGCCAGTGTCCACAGACACATTTTGTTCATCCAAACAGTTTGGGGGCTTCAATCAAATTAAGCATATCATAATTCTATAAAATTAATTGGATTGGCGGGCACGGGGGTTCCATTATTTGATTGGATTAAACACAAGGAAAACATCCCCCACTCTCCGTGCCCTGCATCTGTGCTTACTGTACGGCAGTTAACACACTGCACAGCTACTGTATTATGCCTCACCAGGGGGAAAAACAGATTTAACACCGGTCAGTGATCGCCATGTTCCCTGCTCTCTTGAAACAAAGAACCACTTGAAACTTGAAGCAGCTTGGCGTTCATTTCTTCTCCAGAGTTTAGCCGTGTCCGGTAACGGGTTACAGTCTGTGGTTAATCAGCCTTTAAAGGCACTTCAAGGACCATAGTAAACACCAAGAGCACCTCTACCTCCTGTCTCAGAGCGATCAGTCATCAATCATGCCATGCTACACAGACGACATTCGGCTCTATTTCACATAACGCCACAGAAAGAATCGCTTCGCTCGGACCATTAAATTACATTATAGGAAAGGATAGAAGAAAACCTTCTTTGTCCCGCCTTTGTCCTCAGGGCTCATGCTTATCGACACATAAAGCCCCTCCCTTAAACAAGTCAACAAGTGGCATTCCCTCAACATGAATAGACCACCATTAGGAATCCTGGCACTGTGCCAAGGACCACAGATTCAACACTTGTCCCATTTGAGAAACTTTCTTTCGCCAACTGCTCACTGTTGATTTGCCCCACCTGAGGTTCACATCCTCCAAACACACCCTCTTTGTTTGCAGTTCAAATTTTTTTGCTCATTTGAATGGGACACAGCTCCAATAGTTACTGTACTTTGCTGGTTGGGTCAGAAGCCTCCTTGGAAAATAAATATACAAATACCACATATACTGTACACACGTCCATTCTATCAGATCAACTATAACTTGAAAATCTCTTTCTGTCATGCACGGATGTACATCAGGTTGTTTTGCTCTCTTGTTTTGCTGCAAGCTGTTTCATTTTCATATTTTCATCATCTGATTTTTATGCCACTTCAAAGTGAAGCCGACTGACGTCATCAAAAGTGAGGTAATTGAAAAAGCTTTGTTTAGATACCAAGTCTAAGTGAAGCACCATCCTATCCTGAATGAATAATGCATTACTAAGAATGGAAAACCTGGCCATGTTTTTTAGACATGGTTAATATATTATAAACAGGTGATAAAACCACGGCCACAGAGCATGCAGAATGCAGCAACAATGGATTAGATAGGCCTATTTGGGCGATAAAGAAATGTATAAACAGCCGGTTGGGGAGGGAGGAGGACGGACAGAAAGCAGGCTGTCATGAACCAATACACACACTAACACTCTCGCTACCCCCCCCCTCTCCGCTCTCTCTCTCTCTCTCTCTCTCTCTCTCTCTCTCTGGTTTCCGCCAGTGTGCAGAATGCTGCAGAGCGGGTTGCTTCGCCATGCTTATGCGCCACAACAGGTCAAAACCCCCAGCGCGCAAGCTTAATGACGTGTATGCAGTAATAACATGATTTGATATTACAGATCTATTAAACATTGCGCATTAAGCATGCATATGATATAAACATTTAAATGTGCATCTAACAGCTCCGTGCAGTGTAAACAACATGCATTCTCATTGTTTTCGGAGCCGGTTATGGTGATGATGGTAAAAACGGTGACCGACATAGCAGACTGTGGGGTCCAAAACAAAAACAAAAACAACAACAACAACAAGCTCGCCTGTGCAAACACACACACACACACACACACACACACACACACACACACACACACACACACACACACACAAATAGACGTAGACTTCTTGCCTGAACACACCTTCAAGCTCGGTTTCCTTGATCCCTTGACAGCTTCTTCCTCTGTATGTCCGCTCGGTACCGGTGCGTCTCTGTTCTCTCTGTTCTCTCCCGCCTCCCCCGACGCCGCTCCCGAGCCGGGCGCGTACACGCGGCTGCCGATCAGTGAGCGCTTCACCAGCCGCCGAGCGTGCATGACTCGATCGATCACGGGAAAAACAACAACAACAAAAAACAAAAGTGTCCTTTACAAATGAAAAACGTCGAAATCAAAATGCCAAACCTGCAATTGAGCGAGCTGTGCTAATGCGTAACAAGCCCGATCGTGCATTTTCATTTCAGGCTGCGCGTTCCACTGTTACTCAGGATGTCAGAAAATGCATAATGACTCATGTAAACAAATCTAAACGCGCTACGTGTAATTCGGACACGGATCTCTCGCTTTCCGACCGGCGAGGATATTTTTCTGTCGGGTTGTTTGTTTTCCTCGCGGAGACGCGCACAAAACACGGCACGGCGCGCGCGCCTCGGACGGAACACCTCGTAAAGCCTCAACAACGCAAACCGGAGACTAATTATATATTAAAAACAAACAAGTCCTTCGAATAATAGAGTTTCACTAAGACACCAAGCAGTAGCCTCGCTGTCTGTCGAATAAATCCGTAATGAATCGAGTGAAGCTCCGTTCCGTGCCGGTCTTCCTTCCCCAAGCCTGCAGCCTCTACCGGCGGAGCGCGCGCTGTAAACATGTGCGCTCTCGCGCCGGGATCTGCGTTTCTATTGGCTAGCAGCGAACACGCCTCCGCGTCTTTCCGCTCTCCTCTCCTCCCTGCATCATCTTCCCTTCTGAAAAATGGCCCGCTTTCCAATCAGAACGCGCGCCACAGACCCCTACATCATTGCTAGTATTATTCGAAATCTCCCGTGCCAGGGTATACTGAAAGGTTCCCGGATGTAAACCCTGGCATACTGCTTAGGGTGCGTCTCAAATCACACACAACCATGTGACTGCTAAGTGGTACGCGGTTTGTGGGATGCATCCACAGAGATGCTGTTCAAAACAATGACAAAATGCCCGAGAAGAAATTGCAAAACGATACTACACGCGCACTGCAAAGATTTGCACATATTTAATATGCAAAAAATTACATATTAAATATGTGCAATGGTTATCAACAGCACATCATTCTTAAGTTCCCATTCAATACATTATTGCTAATATAATGATATTCATGTTACTGTAAACATTTGCCTAACATTTCACTTTAACCAGGGATTTTGAGTCTCAGTGCTAGTGCAAAATGGAGACCTTTCTAAATGAACAGACATGATTGGCAGGGAAATTAATATAGTACAGACAGTACGTGGAGATTTGTTTTAGATTTAACAGAAATCCTTCACTCACGTGCATGATGAGGACAAATGGGTAATAGGATCATTTCTGGTCATTTCTACACAGTGGATTTGGAGCCTATCCCAGAAACTCAAGAATAGATGGCAGACACACACTCAACATATATAGTGTTATTTTAGCACATCTAGTTTATTTCCTTGCATGTTTTGGAAGTGTCGAGGAAACTTGATATCCCAGAGGAAACCCATGCAAAAACTGTGAACCTTTGCACAGACATTAACCCAAGCTCAGGATTAAATAACAGAGCCTTTAGCTATAAGACCACAGTGCTATCTATTACACCACAGTGTCACCCGTATGCCTTAAATATTTCCATGAGCAGTAGACAATTTTGTTAAGATCTTCACAGCCTCTGACAATATCCATCCATTTTTCATGTTATCTCATCTGTCTATTGATTTTTCTGAAAGAATGTTGAAGCTGAGGTTTTTCCACATGTTTCTGTGCAGATGGAGTCTTTATTAGATCCTTTTTCTTCTCAAAAAATGCTTAGTTATTAGTTCAGGCCTCTCGTGGGGCTTTTCCAGTCAGAAGCCTTCAATAATGCAGCAATGCCTCTGGTTACAGTTGTTCAGTGATATACGGTACACTGACATCAGCAAGACAATAATACAAGTCTGTAAATTCTCACTGTTGTGTCTACTGGGCTTGCCAATACGAACAGTTCTACAAATATGCCAACACATAATACTTATCTACTTGCATTTTGCTAGTAACTTTTGACCTCCAGTATATGATGTTAGATTTGGATGGCAGATGGCCCTATTGAGTGCTTTCTGGTCAAGGGATGACACTTGTATGGATCCATTTTATATGAAGTTACTTCATTTATTATATACTTCAAAATAGTTACAGTACTAATTCTTTTATTTAAAGGTCTGTCTGTAATGTTTTCACTTTATTAATGAGATAAAAGTTCATTTTTTCAGGGCAGCTATGTGGTGAAGTATTACAAGGCACACTGAGACAATTGTGTGTGTTAGGAATAAACCAAAGTAAATTGTGCCTGGATGACACAAAAAATCATAGTCTTCAGTCTCATTATGATCTGAGTCACTTTTGAACAGTTTGTCTGAAGGTCATGATTGTGGATCATCAAAAACAACTTATCGGCCTACTAATACTTTCTATTGTAATTCATTCCTGAAATAACACATTACACTGACTCCTAAAATATCCTGCAGTCACGAGTTGCGTCAGGCCATCTGGCGTCTGAGCCTGTGATCATACACTGATGGTCATCTGCAAAATCTGCATGTAGGTCAGTGTTACATGTGTTGTCATGTTTTGGCATAAAATAAAAAAAATCATTAAGCCTTGAGAACAAAACGGTGAAGATTTTAAGATTTTTTTGAAAGATTTTTTGCAGTTTTTTTTTCTATAGAAAAAAAAGTAAATTAACTATTCTATTACTGATAGCCTTTTTTTGGCCAGGTGGTTGAATGAGGCATAAGAAACATAAGAAAATCATTCAGCTGTTGCTACAGTTCATCTAGTAAAACTCTCAGCATCACTATATGCACTGTGCACAAGCAAGCAAAACAAAACACATACGGTTTGTGTAACAGTGATGGCCAGGGGGCCAATAGTAATCTTGGTGACCCAAACTTCACTGGAGAATTTTCATCTGGACAAATTTAGTTCCTTGGCTTCCTCTAATTAGCAAATCACCTCCCATTTACATTGGCACACGTGATGGCAAATAACACAATTCACTCTGTGGCCAATCACTATCCTGCATATAATAAAGCATAAGCAGTAATTACGGAGAGTGAAGGAAATGGGTAAGCTCTCTAAACCTACTAAAGAGTAATGATTTGGTACATTGGGGAATAAAGTGCACTTTTTTGCCCTGCTTTTTCTCCTCTTCAAACGTAATAGAAAACAGCGTGTTATTATCGACATCGCCGCCCACAACATTCAAACAATCACTGAGCATCAGAATACTGCTATAATAGCACATACATTAGTAATGAATAATGTTGCTGATAAAAATGGATGAAAAGCAACATCGCTGTCTTGAGTTTGCCTTGCGGTAAGACGCAAAAGAAAATTTTCATACTGTATCTAACTTCGGAAGTATATTTTTCATGAATCACCAAAATGGTTTACCACCTGTTAAACATGCAAAATATATATATTTTTCAAGAACAGCACAGAATTTCTATTCGTCATTCTTGGGGATGCTTCTTCAAAAACTGTGGTCCTTTAATTAGGACTGACACACATGCACAAAACACACACAGGCTTTATTATGAGTCCAGCATGACTGCAGTATTTAATTGACCAATGTCACTTTAAAAAGTTTATGATGATACAAAACAATGCAGTGATTTATATTTACAAAAAAATAAAATAAAAAATACACTCAATGCAAATGATAATATTATACTATGATATTAAATAATGAATGTACCTTCACAATACAGATCTTGTACCAAGAAATTGTACCAACATTTTCACCTAACAGGACCCACTCACAAGTACAGCGTTGGCCGTGAGTCCCAATTTCAATGTCAGCCTATTTTTTATTTTTACTTTTATATTCTTAATAAACTTTCACAAATACATTTAAAACAACCAGAGCACTTAAAAATTCCACACAGACTCCTGTGCTTTATAAGTCATCAGAATGAGTTATATATTTAAAGCCTTCATATAGAGAGGAGAAAGGACAGGCACATTACTGAAGTGGTGTGTAAAATCATACAGTATTTTAAAAATGATGAATAAAGTATTAGAATAGAAATATTTATAAGTGTCTCTTGGCATGTCATAGTCTCACATGCAGTGTCTGTCGTATAATTTTATACTCCTTGAAAAGCACTTCGTATTTGAAGTTTGTACACGGTAATAATAGTGCCAAGGTGAGTACCTTTTGTGCTTTACAAATATATGAGTCTGTACCTACTAAAGGCTATGGTAAGGTAATTTTTGTGACGAATCAATACTTAATTAATGAACTTCATTCATGGTGACACACAGGCAGCCAGGCACATTTAACATTAAAATATTCTTCACATCACAAATAATTTAGAAAATTTCTACATCAGCAATAGATATGTTTTTTTATTATTATTCTGTGATTGTTAGCATTATCGAATGAATTGACTGTACGTACCACAGGAAGTGATTTATAGCAACATGATCCGGAGGTGCCAACATGCTACTGTAACAAGATGCTAACAAGAAAAAAATACTTTAGATTTGAACAATTTTACCACAAAAATTCTAACATATGTACTGTAGGTAATATTGTAAAACTGTGTATTGAACAGCACATTCTACCTTATGGGTTTACTATCAAAAGACATGACAGCCACGCTTGTTATCAGCTACTTCAAAAACGAACAAAAGGTTTGGAAATTCACAGGTCAGATTTCAACATAAAGTCTGTGTGCAAGCAAATGTCTCATATACAGTGTCCTTACCCCTTCAGTGATCTGCCTTTTCTAAACTCCGACAAAGGGTAAAGCTACAGCTAAATCGTACACGTTGGCATTACTGTGTTATCAACTTATCGTACTCTAAGCTCCTGATCATGACTGTAAATGGCACAGACAGTGTCAGTGTCCCATCATCTTTTTTTTAATTCATATTACACTTAATTCTTGCGACTTGATCTCTAATTCGAAAGCTGCAAGGTAATTAAAAATATGCATTTTTCTACAGCGGTGTTGTTGGTTGTCTGTTCTAAGCATCAAGCATCATAATGAGAGCACTGAGGTGATATAACTTATGGCACCCAAATGTTCACTTCACATCACCATACATACAACTGAATTTCTTTCCTTAAGATGATTGTTGTGCTAATGTCTAATCCGACTTGAAACTAAACAGAGGACTCTATAACATAATAAGAAGAACTCTTTATAGCAAGAGAATTTCATTAATTTGTTAATTTCTTTTTTAGTAACTTGATCAGGGTTATGGTGGATCTGGAGCCTATCCCAGTTACACTGGTTGTTAGATTAAATTTTGGCCTGAATAGGATACAAGTAGATGGACTGGCATGTGCTCGGGGATTTACCAGATAAAACCCAGGGGGACACAGGGAAAGTATGTGTAACATCACACACACACAGTAACCTGAGCTCAGGATCGACCCAAGGACACTGGAGCTGTGATGCATGCATGTTTACATTTGTGGCATTTATCAGAATTTCTTCTTCAGAGCGATTTCAAAATTTTATCTTTAACTAAGAAAGTGATGGTTATGGGGCAGTTTTGTGAACCTTGGATTTGACCTCACAACCTTCCAATCAGTAGTCCAACGCCTTAACTACTATTATTTTCTACATTGTTTTCACACCTTCACACCATAAGCCTAAGTGACCACCTATTCATTTCATTTACTGGCTTGCTAACATTCTGTGTAAATAAGTGCTAAACTAAGTCCGCCCGAGCCACTGCTACGTCACTCGAAGTGCTTTGTGTCTCTCAGTCAGAGACGGGACGTCTCGCTGTTCAGGTCCAGCTCTGCAACAACTGCGTAGTCAGACTCCACAAGCCCGTCATCCTGCTGGACCTCTTCCTCAACGTTTTTTGCAATCTTGATAGTCTCGTACCCGTGGTCTGTGCTCTCCGCAGGCTGCTCGGCAGGGGGTGAGGGGTACACGTCTTTCACCGTGGCGTATAGCTCACTGGAGCTCGACTCCACCACTATACCCCTGATCTCGCTGATGCTGCTGTAATCGTGCTCTATCTCCTCTTCTTTTTCTGGCTTATTTACACTGGAGTACATGGCTGATATCTGCAGGAGGGGGCAGGAAAAGATAATAAGCCGTCTGATTTTACAGTGAAACAAACTAAATTCAAAATGAATTAAAAATGTGTAATTCAAATAAATTAAATGTTGGTGGTATTAAATTAAAATAAATTAAACATTTTGAATTCATTTTGAATTATGTATTAATAGTAAATTCTGTATTTTTGGTCAGGATGAAAATTGAAACAATAAATATGGAGAATAAACCGATTCATTCTTTCTCTTGCTGAGAAAAATTTCCTCTGAATCTGTATTTCTGAATCTAATTGTTGCTTGATTAGATACCTGTATCTGTTAGTTGTTCCCATAATTCTGTTTGTATGCAGCAGTTATACTTGATAAAGATAGAAATAATGTCTCATCTTGTTGAAACAACCCAAAAATGCCCAGACTTTATTTTAGTATTTCTAATATAATTGAATATTCATTGTTATGATCTACACTATATGGCCAAACGTATGAAGACTCTGGACCATCACAACCACATGCAGGCTTTCCCTAATCTGGTGCAAAAAGTTGGAAGTAACTGTATTTTTGTATTTACATTATTGTATACTGTAGCATTACAATTTCCCTTCACTGGAACTAAGAGGCCCAAACCTGTTCCTGCATGACAATGTGTCTGTGCACAAAGTGAATGCTCTTCAGTGAATGGAGGAATCTCCACAGCCACACTCCAAAAGCTAGTGGAAAGTCTTCCCTAGAGAGTGAAGATTTCAGGGGTCCAAAAAGTTTTATGGTCAGGTGTCCAAAAAAACTTTTGGCCATATAGTGCAACTAAATGGGATTTACAGCTGAGTTTATACATCTATAAATAAGACACAGTTTTGTTTTAGAGTGAGATGTTTAAAATGATCATTTTTTGTCTTGCAACTCTAATTTGGAATGAATAACATATCTGTTATACAGGGAGAATCAAGTCAAATCAAATATAAACTCTTCCTGACCTAAAGGCTCTAAGCCCTGTAACTAGTCTTAAGTCCCATGAGTGCATTTACATAATTTAGATAAATTGATGTATTTCAGATAAACAGCAACAGAAGATAGCGCTTTTAGCATCTCACATTGTCTCAAAGCAGCTTTACATAAGTATAGAAACACAATACAAATGTTAAAGTTTAATTTAGTTACAATTTATCTCTCTGAGATGATATGATGAAACCTTGAGAGGAACCAGTCTCAGAAGGGAACCTCATCCTCATCCTCGACATTGACAGACAGATGACAGATAGCAAATTGAAAGTGACAGACTGTTGAAGAGGTTAAGAGCCCTGTGGCGTCAGATGCTACGTTCACTCATGTGAACAAATGAACATAAGCATCTGCCTTACAAACACATGCAAATATGTACAGAGACAGTGTTATGTGCAAGTCGTTCCACTTTATGTCTGAACAGCGCTTCGAGCTCTCTTCTTCAACACAGAGTTTACCCTGTCATCCTGTTCATGTCAGCATGTCGCACTCTTTATGCTTCAACACAAATTATTCACAAATTCCAGGCACGCACGGTCCATAAAAATGACAGATATGATGGATTTGGATGGAACAATAGCTGATCACTACCATCAGTAAGTTTCTATACATAAGAGGCCAGCTATTTCAGACTGGCAGCTACTGTTCAGTGAAAGAAGAAGAGAAGCCAATCGTGAACTAATATTTCCAGCAACTAAACAGGAAGTAAAAAAAGTATAGGCTCAAAATAAATACATTGAAAAAACACAACATTTTAAGCACGCCACGGCTTTGTGACTTATCTTGTTGGTTACACTGGTTCAGCAGTCATGTAATAGTAAATCTAACATTGCCAAGCATGACACAACACCCACAAAGCAAGCCTTGATGAGGGCTTTCACAAAGATGCATATGTTTCAAAAACAAACAAGGACATCCCTTTACATGCTGATTACCTGTTGAGCCATGCCTCATTATGCTGTTCTCCTGCTGGCACAGCACACAGCTGTATGCTAAAAAAATACCACATACTGCCATGATAGACTCATAATTAACTTAACCTAAAACTGTTACTCTTGTATATGTATGAATGGGGGGTAGGGGGTAGTATGTACGATATGTATACACAACACATGTGATGTATGACAGGTTATTCGTGTGTCCCACTGGTACATGACTCATCTGTCAAGATGTCGAGCTGTTCCACTGACACTGGACACCTGGAGCATGCTGTGCTTACTCTCTCACTCTCTCTCTCTCTCTCTCTCTCTCTCTCTCTCTCACTCACTCTCTCTCTCTCACACTCTCTCTCACTCACTCTCTCTCTCTCTCTCTCTCTCTCTCTCTCTCTCTCTCTCTCTCACACACACACACACACACACACACACACACACACACACACACACACACACACACACACACACACACACACGCACAGAGCATCATCATGCCAGCTGTTTCCTAACCTCTGGTGTGTGCAGACGTCCATTTAGCCACACACTCACCTCTCTGGGGTAAATAATGTATTGTGAATGGAGTCTATCATCTTTACATATAAAGCAGCTGCTTTTCATACAAAGATGCAGTAGCAAATGGAGAATACACTATATATAATGCACTCAATATATTCCTAGGAAAATAATTTGAAAAAGTGTAGCTAGGAAAATAATTTGAAATCGAATAAATGATAAATTACAGATCCCCAACATGCAGCCACCCTAAAATAATTAGATAGCAGCTTCTTATAAATCAGGCATGTTAAAACCTGTGATAAGAAACTAACCCCTTTTACATTCCTGTGTTCTCCATCGACACTAAATCTGCCATCCTCCTTCTGCACTCTGATAGAATGAATTTCTGTTTTATTACACAGACGTAATGCAGAGAGCCATTTATTCATCTATCTTTTTGAATGCAGTGCTTTTTACACTGATTGGCTCTTCTTATGTGGAAATACACAAGGTGGTAAGAATTCTAATGATCAACAGTTTGAATCCACTGTTATGCCCTGACTATTGTTGTGCGTCAGAAACAGTCTGTACCAAAAAGGTTGCTGACTGGAGTGTAGAGTTATTTTAAAAAAGGTACTTTACTCACTTTACTAAACATTTAAATAACATTCTTACTGGCTTGTTTTATGTTTCTACTGATGAGTTAAAAAGTTCAGATTATTTGTGCTTATTTCAGTGTGTTTTCTGAAATACTGATTAATTATCAACTATTATATAAAGATGCACTGATTACATACATACATACATTTTGTGCAATATTAAAGTTTTAACTTTTTTTCATTGCTCAGCAAATACATATGCAATTTCTACAAGGCCCTAAACCCCATTTTACACCAGAAGTGAAAAATCCCACCAGAAATGCCCTGTGACTCTTTTTTCAAGTCCTGTGTGCAGTTTTCACTTTTTAGCTGTTAAAACTTTCACAAATTTTAAATTATAATGCATTATATTAGAATTATAATAGTACTATGGTTTCATTTAGGCTGTCATCTGTACATGAGACATTTGAGATATTGAGATAGATACCAATTACATTTTTTCCATACAATCTGTAAAACTATATGAAGCTCTATTGCTGGAATATATTCTAATAGAGACAAAGAGAAATAATTCAAATGCTAGAAGGCCCCAACGAGTTGGACAACATCTGGTGATTATAACATCCTCAAGAGATGAATAGATCCCTAAGACACATAAACCCAGTGTGACGGATGACAAAAATCACCAGTGGCCGATTCAAAGTCGGGGTACATGCAGAGTTAGAAGGGTCAACCAAGGCCATATGGGTACTGAGGAAAGGGGGAACAGGAGTGTGCGATGGTGAATGACAATAAATTGCTGACTTTAGATTTGAGGGCTGCAGGTGGCCTGGTTGTGCACCAGGAGAGGGCAAACCTGGGCTGCACCTCATCTTAGCTACATATGAGCTTGGCTGTAGAGTTCCAGTGAAAGGAAGCAGAGATACAGAGAGGACAAAGGGAAGATGTGACTAGAGTAGTGTGTGTGTGTGTGTGTGCTTCTGTGTGGTGGTATGAAGCTCACGCTGTGAGTAAACAGCAGCCCAGCCTGCAGGTGCAGAGTGAGCTGTCCGTTCTCCTCTACACATGGTTTATTTGCATGCTATGGCGGCACAACCTACCTAAAAGATCCTAATTATGCTGGAGTCACTGGCTATTGTTCCCCTCCCGTGTCTAAATTTAGCTCTTTCCATTGCAGAGAAAAATGGAGCGTTAGATTTTAGATTTCAGAGACACCAACTTTACGATCTTTAAGCTGCAGATCAGTGATGACCACTAGAATTAGCTGCCATTTGTTTTATAACCGTTTCATAGATTTTAAAAAAGTGCAATGAAAATGAAAGTTTTCTCTTTCTTTTGCATGACAAATACCAGCCTAACAGCTTTCTGTGCCAGGAATATTTTTCACTGATTACTTTATGCAGTGGTTACTTTAGTTTTGTTTGCTGTTTGGCTCAGTTATACCGAACATAATTAAACAAACCAAAACACATTAAAACACTGGGGACATGTGGAAAGGTGGTGGGCCTAAAAAACATCCCCTAAAACTCATTTGTTCAATGTTCAGGAAGGAAAAGTGTAAACAATTCTCTGCCAAGTGCATGCAGAACACACTGAAATCAGCCAAGCCCAGAGAAACTGAGCCGGTGCTATATATAAACGATTAAATAACACTGTGGGTGCCAATATTTGAATCTTAACATAAATAGAGAGAATGCAGAGTGCAACTTTGTTAGAGAAATCGAGAACATAATAATTATGTGCGTCAAGTAATTCAATATTTAATTTATGTGTCTGTCACAGGAATTATAAATATCATGCTACTGGCCATGTAGCAAAGAACTGTGTAAGATCTAAAATACCATTATGTTATATTTTATTCAGTAAGCACATATAAATTAGAAAACAGTTTGGGATTCACTTGAAGACTTAATTGTGTAGTATATATTGTATCTATATTGTAAGGTAAAACTGCTGTACAATATATTGACGGCTCGTGGGTCATTTATTTGTTTAGGAAAACAATGTTAGCCTTTTTATGATTAATGCTGTAGGAGTGCTTAGTGTAGCCATTTGTTAATGCTTCATTCTGTGGTTGTGTAAAATTTTCAAATAATTACACTAATATATTAATTAATTGAATCAGCTGCCTCATTTTTACTAATTAGCCTGAAAGGGACATTTTGATTGTTAACTAATTTGACGCAGACTGTTTCATTTAAACATCTTAAAAATGCCATTTTTAGACACTTTAAAGCCACAACACTTTGTAATTAACTCTATTTAACAAGACTGCAGCAGCTTTATTATTTTTAATGGCAGGCCTTTCATTTGGAAGTAAGCTGGCAATCAAAACTCTGTGAATTCAAAACACTTTTAAGTTGTCCTCACCTCTCCATTCTGCAGTGTAGTAATGTTTTGGTTATCATTTTCATCCAGCACTTTATCAGGTATAGGTGGTGGATGGTCCTCCTCAGGCTGCTCTACAGCTGAGCGCTGTGCCTCAGCTTCTACACTGTAGCGGCTTTTCTTCTTCAGGTCAATGGAGGCGTAATCTCCGTCTGAGTCAGGCATGCCAGGGCTGGGGCTCACATGCCCGTTGGGCTGGGCTGTCGGAGGCTCGTCAGGGGTCAGTGTGCCGTTAGTGATGCATGCCTCCTTCAGCTCTTTTACCGTCTCATAAGGTGAGTCTTCTACAACATCCTGTGAGGCTCCTTCCTTTAGCATCTCGTATGTGCCGTCCCCAGAGGCTCTGCACTCTTCAGAGGCCTCAGCTTCCGCCCGCAGACTGTTGACGCCGGGAATGCTGGGTAACTCACGGTCTTGGGGGCATTTTGATGAGCGATGCTCTGACTGGATGGACAGCATTTCTTCTGAAGGGTGCGGGCTTGTGTCCATGGTGTCTGTGAGGACTGACACAGAGACGAGCACAGACTATAAGGAGTGCTGCTGATTCAGTATCAGCCTTATGTTTAACTTACAATAGCAAGAGACCAGGCAACTCAATAACTGCAATAATACACCCATCTATTTAGCAGTATTTTTAAAGGAAAAAGAAACAAACCATAACTTTAAGGTTGTATTTGATTTAAGAATAAATGAGATAGAAAATTACAATAATAAAGTTGCAAATGCTTGCAGATAGTGAACACTATATTGGCATCATGCATCATCAAATCCTCTAAAATGTGCAAAACAAGTTTAACATGTTTATTAACTGTTTCTTCCTTGCTATTTTCTGCAATACTGCTGTTATAGGGTTAGAACGTTAGGGCTAAACTTTAGAACCACAGTTACAATACAAACTGTATATTACAATGTACAAGTTATAAATAACAGTTATCATCTTTTGCCTAAGGATGGTTTAATATATGCTGTATATAACAGTAAATTTGGACATAAGTGGTGTTTTACCTGTACCGCTTGTAAGAGGCCCATTGAAGGAGCTACTGGCCACCAGATCAGTGCCATGGCTGCCTGTATCTGCTGTCTGGCTACATGTCTCCTTTTCTGACACCTGTACCTGTCAAATCAGCGGCAGTTCATATTAGCACAAATCAAGACACATTTGTAGCATCAGGAATTGTTAGATTTAGTGACGGTTGATAGTGATACAATATGAGAGGAATAACATCTAATATGTGGAGTTGAGCAAAAGGTTTTATTAATTTAGGGCAAAAACTATTAAATCTGGGATGCCCAGCTGGTAGAGTTACATAGAAAACAATAAAGCTGTAATACTTCCATCCTAATCAACACACTAAGCTGCTAGTTTAATCTCCTATGAAACTAGCAGCCTATCTCCTATGAAGCCTATCTACTTTTAATTTCTCTCTCCAAAGCATTTTAGGGATAAAATGTTAGGTGATAGAGTAAGAACTCCAACTCATTCACATTAATTACACCTGTGACGTATTTGACAGCCCCCTTATCAATCACTGTCGCATTGGTCACTGATGGACTAAATTAATCTACTTCTTCATAGCATTCTGTGATTTTTAACAGCTGGGGGTGCTGTTGTGCCTCCTTACACATGAGTCTAAATTATCCAGAGTTTTGCTGAAGCCAAAAATGTAATCTTAGATTGATGTAATTTTTCTAGCATTAAAAGATGAGGAGCTTAACCCTGGTGGCCCATTAATTTATACCAGCCAGAGAGAGCGAGAGAGCGAGCGAGAGAGAGAGAGAGAGAGAGAGAGAGAGAGAGAGAGAGAGAGAGAGAGAGAGAGAGAGAGAGAGAACAAGTGGATGGAGATCTTTGTGATTTTAGCACGTCAGAAGGCAGACAGTTGCTTTTTTGGCACCACCTAGTGGTGACTATGTGAACTCCACCACAATCAGATTGATGAGACTCACACCCTCAAGAGTCCGTCTGCTCATCATCTACAGACAAAACCCCCATTTAACCTGTGAGCTCATGACAGGCACTGCCATTTCAGTGAAGATCTCTGTGTTTTCCCCCCACAAGCTGAATATTATTGTGTTAAGGATGGCTTCAAGATAGTCATCAAAGTGTAAAAGATTTCCGCTTCCCCGAGGTTTTGTGGGCACATGTGACAGGGTATGATTACACAGAGATTGTCAGATTCTTGCCAGAAGACTTACTGCTTCCCTGCGTTCTCGATTCACATGATCCTGACACGGTTATCTCTCTTGCTACTTAGACCATAAATAACAAGCTTCATTTTGACTAAGCTATTTTGTTGTGTAATTAGCCAGGTTTGCTGATATTAGCAGAATTATACAATAATTTAAAATCATTAATAAAATATCAATTATCATTTAAATCAGTCTCCACGTTTGACAGTAAGCTAACATAAGTATCAATGTTAAGTGAATGTCTCTTGGACTGTTAAGTTAATGTCTGCTTACATCACTAATTAACAAGCAGTTAAAAATCCATAATTCAACTATTTAACATTAGTTAAAAGTAACCATTAATATCCGGGACCTATTTGGTCCACGTTGAAGTTATTTAGGCCAAATTTGAATTTTTCAAATCAACATAGATGACATAATTCTTAAGGTGAGGTTTGTATGTAAAAATACATGCTTCATTTTTAAACAAGGAACATTTTAAGCAAGAAAATCAAGATCCACATGCACCAGCCTGGACATACAGCAATCCAGGCAATGAGCCATGAAGACAAGTTGGCAACCGTGTCATTGCTACTAGCAACAATGGAAGCTTAATACTTTCCCCACATCTCTGTATACCCTTCAGTTTCAATATGCAAGTGCATTCATCACATGACAAGTCAAATGAGATTTTCATAGATGCTCCCTGCTTCTAAACAACGCTGAACTCCTGACCTTTTGTCTCACATGATAATTCCCCAGCCTCCATGCAGAGGGCACATGCACAGAAAGGCTTCCCATGTCCCCTGGCAAGACAAAGCATTGAGTCTGCCTGCTTCATGTTTTCCTCCCACTGAGCGTGAGCTTCACAAAGGTCCTTTAGTGTGCTGTGCCCCATCTGTAATCTGTAAACTACAAAACTACAAAATAAACCACACACCATCTCCTGACACTACACATCAGCTTTCTCCAAAGCAACTCCGACTCAGCTAAAACAGCTCTCTGTGAGAAAAAAATAGCCTGAAATATGATTAAAAGACGCTGCGGGGCTTTGCTTTGAGTCTCAGTCATGCATAGAGAATGATTTGAAATGCAGAAAATCCTTTACATGAAAAGCATCCCACTAACATACCCCATTCATCAGGTTCTCATGGTCTCCAGGGAGCCGGGTTGCTTTCTTCTGCCTGGGGAAAAAAAGAGAGAAAGTACGTTACTGAAAACATTCGAGTAGCTCTGTTTGTGTGAACCTGTGAAGTGCTTGCATATGTGGGGAAGTTAACTAAGTGGATCTATACTGTATGTCTCAAGAAAGACATTTCTCTCAGAAATGTGGACCAACCTCCCAAAGTGTTAATTAATAAGATTTCTAGCAGTAGTGTGCAAGAAAACATGTCATAAAATTGGTAAATTTGTTAAAGTATCTTTAACATACATATGAGGGCAGTTGGAATAAACTGACTGAAAGAGCAAAGCCAAGTGTCTCAAAGATAATAAGACATGGATGTGTTTTTGCATCCAAATCAGATTATTTGTTGCTAACATATTATTATATTAACACATTATTATACACATTATTATATTTGTGATAGCACAAATGGTCATTAAAAAGAAACACAGAACAGTATAAAGAAGGAAGATTTGAACGCTATTTGAGTTGATCTTTTTCAGCGCACTTCATTGACACATTCATGACATGTCGTTAGGTGTGCCTGAGAAGTAAAACAGCACAAAGAAGTGATAACACAGCCATAGAGCTCAAAACCACTACCCAAAGTTACTGCTGCACCCTTCAGCAAAGCCCCTAACCCTAAACTGTACATAGTTTGGATAAAGGTGTCTAAAACACAGTTGCTGCGATAGTTATTGAGGTGAATTATGTACTCCATCATCCCCCTACCATACTTTTTTAACATAGATGGAGTGACAACCTCCCTTCTATTACCATGACGACCAGCCTTCAATGAAAGCTACAAAATACCTGCAATACAAAACAGCCCAATTTCTATCTATCTATCTAAGCAGAGAGAGTGTGATGGTGATGAGGGTGATGATAATAAGGTACTCACCCTTGACAACCAGCACATAGTACCAGCAGAACAGTGAGCAGCAAGAAGGCCCAGAATATGGTGAGAGTGCTCACTATTGGCAGCTCACCACTGATCTCCGATCCAGCAACCCCTGAGGCCCACAGAGCACCCAGAGCAGGAGCCATTACACATCACAATGAGCAATAGCCTACATCGGCCACACACTTCAGGAGCTGAGATAGAGGGAGAGAGAGAGAGAGAGAGAGAGAGAGAGAGGGAGGGAGATAGAGAGAGAGAGAGAGAGAGAGAGAGAGAGAGAGAGAGGGAGAGAGTGTGTGTGAGAGAGAGAGTGAGAGAATAACAGTATGTCATACCATCATAAAGTCAGCATCAACTTTCTAAGCAGAGGAATTTTAGCAGCCACTACATTTCATTTAACAACCACAAGCAATCACACTAATAAACACCTTTTCCGGTGAGAAATGCACAGTTTTATCTAGAAGACAGAACATAAAAAAACATAATAATAATAATAATAGAAATAATAATAATAATAATAATAATAACTTTGCCTAGATAACTGCCTCGAGCAGAATTATAACTTTTTTGTTATTTTTCATACATATTTCAAGTGTTTTAATAATTTCTTAATTTTATTTTTTATCTTTTAATTTTTTTCATGTATTGTATTGTTGTCTGATGTAAGACATAGACAGTTAATCCTTGTCTAAAATAAAAAACCAACAGATAAACATGTAAAAGAAAAAGAAAAAACACTTTTGTAAAATGTTCCTTTTCCTGTGATCATGTAAAAAAATGTTTCATAAAACAACATTGAAACACTGGCTGAAGAATTAATCATATTTGAACCATTATAATGATTTTGGCTTCCACAATTAATTAAAGTTAATCATCTCTGATTTTGAACAACTTAGCCAAGGTTAATTAGTTCAAATCTGATTTTAGCTTAAAACTTAATATTGACTTTGAATTATAGTTTAAAGTTCATGTTTAGACGTTGAACCGAAGGACTGTGCTTTATTAAATCATTTAGTGTTGAATTGTTTAACAGAGTGGATGTAAAATTTTAACATGAACGTGTAGCAGAAGCTGTTTATATATTCATTCAAATAATTATATATGTGTAAAAATATAGGCTTACTCTGTACGTGCAAAAGTTTGCATCCCCCATGTTTTATGGGAAAATAAAATAAACAATTTACCACTATTTTATAAATCTAAAAAAAGAAGGGTGGGTTTATGAAGGTATATCAAGGAGGCAAGAATCAGTCCTAACTGCCTGTGTCTTGCATCAAGACAACAATACATTACATGAAGTAATTAAAATGAAATTAAATGAAATAACAAAAAAAAAGTTCAAATTCTGTTGGAGGCCGTTGTCTAGATAAAGGATGTGCAGACAAGTTATTATTATTATTATTATTATTATTATTATTATTATTATTATTATTATTATTATTATTATTATTATTATCTTGAAACTTAATGAAACCTGAAAAACAACCATTTTTTATTTGAGCTGATTTTTTTATAATGTGTATCATTTTAATAAATCAAAATGATTATTTATTTAAATATAATTTTCATATAAATCTTTCTTTGTTTTTTGCAAACTCAATAGATTAATAGCCAGTATGAAACAAGTTGTGTCATTTGCAGTGAAAATAGTAAACATATTCAAATAATTTAAAAAGAAATCGAACAAAAATTTCAGAAACTTGAACGTCATGACACAATGTTGTGTATTGCAGTGTCAATATCCTCCAGAAGGAGGCGCAAAAACTAGAACCCGATTCTGCAGCACCACACTTTGTCACACACAAACTGCAGTCTGACAATCAGTGTAAACAAACTACTGCTGAGTGTTTCAGTAAGTAAGACCTGCACTGCTCTGACAGTGATCCCCAGTCTTAGGGTGGATTCAGCAAAGCCCCTGTGTGGAGTTATTTTAAGACGGAGGGAAACGGAGCGCACCCCACCTCCACAAACTGAATACGTAGATAACAATCAGATGGCTGGCATCCCGGAGAATGGCAGAGAGCCCGACTCTTTTGTGTCTGAGGAGTCTCTCAGAGGGGAGAGTCTTTCCCCTTCACTCATTCTCTCTCCCTCAGTCTCAATAGAGAGTGTTGGACTGACAAAGTGCTGGCACCTCACAGTCGGCAACCTTATTTGGATATATTTTGCTTCTCTTTTCTTAAATAGAAAGCATGTGTGCTGTGGAAAACAAAGTCTATTGTAAAACTAAGGACATACTAAATTAAACAGTTGTTTTACAGGATTAGGTGTGTCCTGTTGTGCCCTAAAATATATGTGTCCGAGAATAGAATAGAATATATATACCATACAAACTGTCATGTGCATGCAAATTAATCCAGTGTGTGATTCCAGATAAACCGTAAATCTGCTTCAAAACTCATTTGTCCTAAACTGACTGTTTAAAGTGAATAAATGGCATTAAAATAGAGTATAAAACTATATATGAATAGAATTATGTGCAGTTTCCTGAAGTTGGTATGGGAAATAAATGGCATCCTACCTGAACACTTGGAACTGGTCGTCCCTGTCTGAAATGGAAGAGAGAAGAGAGAGAGAGAGATTAGAGGCTGAGCGCACACAGAAACAGAAAGTGAGTCATATGTCCTGGGAGAAGCATGCTGATAGATGCACTGATATGGTGCACACCATGACATCATGTACCATCATATATTTTCTCAATATACATGCTTCCCTTAGGGAACAACATTAGAAGGCAGGGGATTAGTTTCCACTGTTATGCTGACGATACCCAGTTATATCTCTCCTCAAAACGAGATGAAATATCTAAATTGTTCAACTGAGTGCATTAAAGAGATAAAAGATTGGATTACCTGTAATTTTCTGTTGACAATAGAGAAATACTACTTATCAAAAAACAGTACACAGAAGCTCTCACACTTCAACTTCCATTTAGAGGGATGTACTGTAACTTCTAGCTCAACAGTGAAAGACCTGGGTGTTTTATTAGACAGCAATTTGTCTTTTGAAAATCATATCACCAATACTACCAAAACAGCCTTCTTCCACCTTAGAAATATTGCCGAGAAACAAGATTTCCAAGATTAAATGTAGATTAAAAACCTATTGCTTTAGTCAGGTGTTCACACAATACTTCCCATAATCTTACATATACAAACACATTTAAATATATGTAATATTAATCTTGAATTATTGTATTATATTAATCTTTATATTAACCTTTCTGTAAAGCTGCTTTGAGACAATGTCAATTGTTAAAAGAGCTATACAAATAAATTTGAATTGAATTCATGATAGGCTAAGGTCTCTATGCACAGTAAAACATTTCCTTTAGAGAATAGTCATGTGACTTGTATGCGGTGTTGCAAAAATGCATGTGAATGATATGGATAAAAACTGTAAACCTATACCATTGTAGTCCACAAAAAGTATGAAAGATATTGTCTACTTATGATAAAAAATTGGTGGCATTGTGGAGCAGGTGCTGCACAGAGCTGTTACTCCCACAGCCCAAAAACATACTGATGCTGTGGGTAGTGTGGCCCCTCTCTAGCTCAGGAGGTACTAACACTGTTTGCTAATAAGTTTTTGAGAGAAAAGAATGTCCACTGTTCTTATTACTGAACTGTCATTCACATTAATGAACTGTGACACACTAATCAAGCTTTGTGCAATCCTTTGCTTTAACTAGTGTGCGGTGTGGTGGAGGAAGGAACCATGCATACAGTCAGTCCAAAACATACAACCCTGACACTTAACAGAGGAAAGATTTCTTTTCCTTAAGAAATACTATAGCTGAATTTCATGCCATTGGAATTATGAGGATGGAAAAGTCATTTAAGGAGGAATGTATTTGGACAGGTTTCACTTCCAGACTGGGGCCCTGCTGGCTTTACTCTACTGTCCTCAGATCAGATGCTAAAATGGCATTTGACTGTAACACAACCCTAGTGTAATTCTTGTATATATTCCTTGTAATTTCTCGTTTTTCTTGTATATTTTCACGTTTATGTATTTCACTCTTTGTTGTTCTTGTTTTTCTAGTTTCTTCCATACATAAGTCATTTTTCTTTAATTGCTTTCCTTGTAGCTGTCTCTCATAAGATTTTTTTCTCTCCTGGTTTTATGCTGTGAACTAAAAAAAAAAACTTTAATATATATTTATTAAAATATAATATGATTTATTCTGATACTTAGATAATCAGGTAATACTACTAGTAAAATGTATTTTAATGTACTTTTTTTTTTTTTTTTTTTAACAATTTCCCAGGTCTACTATTACTGAATATCTCCTTCGTACGGTATGTGTGCATGTGTAGTAGCTGCAGTTGCAAGTCGAGCATAAATCTCAATTAAGAGAAAAATCATCTTTATTTCAGCTTCTCTGTGGGTTTCACACTCGGGATGTCACACCCGAGTCTCATTAAGTCTCACTGAGAACAGGTATGGAAACACAAAGCCTAATAATGTTATATATTATTATCACACTATATGCAGGTGACATAATGCTAACTAGGATCACTGCTGGTAACAGAATGTCTGCGAAACATTCAGCATCCTTTACGACTGAGAAGCTTCAGCAGTAGGTTTCATACGTATCTGCATTTCATCACGGTGTATTTGAGATGACTCGAAAAAGAAGTGCGATTCAAGCTTCTCAACAGAGCAACAGCACCACAGAGGGAATTTGTAATTTAGTAAGAATGCTCATTCTCTGACAAGGCATCCGCTGGAATGGTTTCAAGCACACACCACAGGCATGTCCTAAATAAATAACTGGATTTGGGGAGGGGTAACTCAATAAGGAAGTTTTGGGGCAGGTTTGTTATTAAAAGATTTTGCGCTGACGGAAACTGGGGAAAAGTTAATCTTTGTTCTAATAATAGCACTAGAAACACGGAAAAAAGCAATAACTATAAACCTGTACAGAGCTGGGAGATGTTATAGGTGCAAACGTTTGCATTCTCCATGTTAGAACGATCCTTCTTTTGATAATTGATTTACAAAAAACACTGCTTCTATAACCAACATCTGACTTCCAGTTAAATTCAGTGTATGGCTGAAATCATCTAAAGACAATTATGTACCACTTAAAGTCTTTTTAAGGAACTGTCTAATTAAGTAGGTAAGAAAATGTTAGCTATGACATTAGCTGGTGCTTATCACTATATATTATCAGATATCAGCCTTCTCAGATTCTTATCCATGTCAAGATGACTGTTGTGTCCCGGACATCCCACCTACATCCTGTGCCTCATTCTATACACTCTCATACACAGACAGGGGCACATGCTATTGAGCCCCATGCTCAACAGCTTCAGTGCAGCAGATTTTACTGCGATAGGCGTCTGTGTGGTCTGGAGGACGGCGAGACCAAGGAACAGACTCTCTAACAGCCAAATCACCAAACAGCAGCTGCAATGCAGAACTGGAGCTCCAGAAGATACAGACAGTTAAATCCTTCAATGATAAAGAAATACCCATGTTGCCATGGTGACAGTTCAGATCGTACAGGTGAATTATCTGAAGCCCTCTAGCATACGAGTGATGGGGTTTATGTACATTGTTTCTGCTTGTTAGAAAGCCAGGTTGAGGTCAAGATGCCTTGAAATGAAAGAGGAAGGAAATTTTTACTGCAGTCTGAGACTGAACTGTCTTTTACTTGTGACTCTAAAAGTTAATCATGTTATATAGCATATCCCTGAAAAACATCTAACAAAGACTATATATATTTTATTAGTTTAAATATATGTTTATGTATCAGCTATTCAGGATAATGCTTATTTAAAAAAAATAAAATAACCCTCATTTTCTTAAATAAGTGCAATAAAAAACTCAAATACAAAAAATATTAGGAAAAAATAATAATCATGAAGTTTATCTGTAGTGTCTAACATACGCTGAATAATTAATTAAAAACATATTATATATTCACTTAAAATGTAATGGACTAACCTGACTACATCCAATCCTACATGAGTCTCATGAATCTGATTATAGAAGATCTTGAATCCATTTACTATTCAATAAATATATAGAAGAATAACTGGCAGTTAAATTTCACATAAAAGTCTTACAAGCTAGATGTAAACAAGTGTGTGAAAAAAATGTGCTGGGAAAAAAAAAACATGTTACATATTTAAGATGATTGAAATACTGCCAGGACCTTTAAAGTATATTTCAAAGACGAATGAAGGACGTTTTGCTGAGTCGGCGATCACCGTTAAAACAAATGTCAGATGATTGAACGCTTGAATGACATGCTGAAGATGATGAGGTTTGAAGAGGGTTTCTTTAGCCCTGAATAATTCTCCACATGGAGCAGTGTGTCATGTAACTGAACATCAGTAAAAGAAGACAGCAGTGTTGTAATTTTGTATCTTTAGTAAATTGAGTGTTGTATTTTATCTTCAGTGAAAGGAGGCGAGAACAGACAGGAAAATATGTGCAAATATTTATGTCTTGGCTGAAAGATTTCAGTTCTGCCAAACAAGAGCTCAAGTCAGTTAAACTGAGTGGAAAATCGATATAAATCTTATAAATAATTATATATAAATAAATATATTTTTACCAGTAAAGGTAAATGCCAGAAAACAAAGTGTCTAAAAAGAGTTTATATATGTGAAGAGCATAAGGACATCTAATGTTCTGTGCATGGTTCTGTAGCCTGCTAAACCAATGTGAGAGCTTTGTTGTGTCTCTGCTTGACTAGCGAAACGTAACTAGCCTAGTCTTAGTGTTAGATAACATTTATATTATGAAGTTTATTTTTTATCAGTCTGGTCTTCCTTCCCTCTCTTACTGTCACATTTCTAAGAAATTAGCCCATACATGCAAAAATAAAAATAACAACTAGATGGAAACTATCGAGGGGGGCACGGTGGCTTAGTGGTTAGCATGTTTGCCTCACACCTCCAGGGTCGGGGTTCGATTCCCGCCTCCGCCTTTTGTGTGTGGAGTTTGCATGTTCTCCCCGTGCCTCGGGGGTTTCCTCCGGGTACTCCGATTTCCTCCCCCGGTCCAAATACATGCATGGTAGGTTGATTGGCATCTCTGGAAAATTGTCCCTAGTGTGTGATTGCAAGAGTGTGTGTGTGTGTGTGCTCTGTGATGGGTTGGCACTCCGTCCAGGGTGTATCCTGCCTTGATGCCCGATGACGCCTGAGATTGGCACAGGCTCCCCGTGACCCGAGGTAGTTCGGATAAGCGGTAGAAAATGAGTGAGTAGAAACAATCGATTTAGAAGTAGGTTTTTGACAGAGAAGAATCTGAGCTCAGCCCTGGGTCATTAACAGTCTGCTTAACGACTTTGGTTAAACCACGAAACGTCTTATGTATTTCTTGTTCTTATAGAAACATTAGTGGTGGTTCAAGTGCTTACGGCTCTGGGATGTTGATCAGGGATCAAGCCCCAGGGCCGCCAAGCTGCCACCTTTGTAGGCCCCTGGGGAAGGCCCTTAAACCTCTGTGCTCCAGGATATGCAGTAAGAAAGAATGTCACTGTGCTGTAATGTACATGTTTCTATAATATAGAAGTCATCTTTTAAAACTAAATGCTTAGTTAATTTGTGAAATGCCGTGTTCAGGGTACATGAAAGAATTTATTAGAAATATACAGTTTACAGGAAAAAACATGAGGTCTAAGACACACTATAAGATTTACGCTGGGAAGGATGACATACTGTACATTTTATTCTGTCAACCACAGCAGGAACATCAATACGTGTGCATCTGTGAGCTGATGTATGAAAAAGAAGGTGGAAAGTGCTTTCTTCTGGGTGTGTTATTTAGCCCTGTTATTTAACATGAGCAGCAGTTTAAATTGGTGACATTCAGCAGTTCAGCAGATTCACTTTAATTTAGATGTGTAGATCAGTTCTATATGATTGAATTGAGTAACATGAACATAATTAGTTTTCTTTCTTCCAACATGATTTGAGAGAGTAGTTTCAAAGCCACGACTGGTGTTTATCCAAAGCCAAATCACCACTGTGCTATTTTACCATGCTAAAATTTAATACTATACTTATATTCGCCAGCTGTGGCAACATCCCTGTGAGATTTCCTAACGTAACTGGTTTACGTTAATACGGCATGAATCGATCACTAACAGGAAACACTCTGTATTCCCCAAACACTACTGGGCGTGGAGCCATAAATATTGAACACGGTCTGTGAGTAGATCCGAGAGGACGAGATGTGTTTTTGCACATTTAACCTGGAAAGGTAATCTATCTATAAAGTGGCCGACATTCATTCCTGTGTAAAACTTGTACTGTATATGGAATGGAACAAAATGTTGTTCCTCCAAGGCAAAAGTGCAACACGTCACAATACACAAGACTATATACTGTATAAGGTGAAAATACACAGTGTGAGATGAATAAAGGACAATTAATACAAAAGGAAATAATAAACACAGAGGACAACCGAGCAGTTTTATGTGGACAGTGTTGAGTGTGATGAGTGTGAGGTTCAGGAGGAGATCTGTAGAATTCTGGGAATAGTTATAGAGCTGAAGCAGGCTGGTGTGGGAAGCATGGTTTTGTGACTACACTCTGGAGGGATGTTCTCTTCCTCAAAGTCCTCCAGAGACACAAACATTTCCTGTCACACATGACCGCCGTCAGACAGAACACCAAACACAAATCACATACTAGTTCCTTTTGTTTAGAGTAATATGTTAAAATGGGAATGGGTGGTTTTAAACCAGGAAAAAAACATGTCTATGAGGAAGTTTAACACGAGTTAATGTTTTACTAGATGCAAATCAAAAGAACTATGACTATGACACAGAAGTGTTATGAAAGCATTCAACATCTAACTCGATTCAAATATAAAGCCATGAGCATATATGATTATTTTGTATTCTGTAGGTGCTCATATTTGTGCTACATTAAAAAGTGTGTTTTTGCAGTGAGGCAAAGCTTCAATGCGCTCCACTTTCATCTCTCTCTCTCTCTCTCTCTCTCTCTCTCTCTCTCTCTCTCTCTCTCTTTCTCTCTCTCCCTTTCTCTCTCTCTTTCTCTCTCTCTCCCTCTCTCTCTCTCTCTCCCTCTATATCTCTCAGGCTGTGATTAAAAACAAAATGCGTCAGCACTCAAAACAGAGTGCAGAAGCAGGACACCGACGTCTCCCCTGAACCAAAGAGTGGCGAAGTGCTAATCGTGGACCATTGCAAAATTAGCGCCTCATTCTGTGACATTTGGTGAGGCAGTCATGTGGATTTATTATGCTGAGCACACACACATGATAGATGAACACTGACACACTGCCACAGGTCCAGGCACTGGCCCTTTATGTCTTTACCCTGTAACACATTTAAATTAGCTCTTATCTATTCAATTCCGCTCGTAAAACAAAAAGATTTTGATCATTTAATAAGAAAATAAAATGCCATTTAACATGTTTTAAGAGTTCTTACTATTATTATATACAGAAGATATTTCTAGAGGGCTAACAAAGTAGCTAGTTGTATATATTATGATTATGACATAAAGTTAATATTTCAGACTAGGATTAAGAGAAGTGTTAGATCGAGCTTTAGGAGGAGTGAAATACAGCATAACATCATAAATGTATGTGTTTGGACATCTGGGAGAAGCAGTGCATGGAAAGAGACTGTTATAATTCCTACTACTATATGACTTTTCATGATACATTCAACTTCTTAAATTGGAAAAAATATTCATCGGTATAATGAGGAGGCATGTCATGTCACATCATCTTTTATCTCTCTACACTCACTTCACAGAAAGAACACTTCAGTATTCTGTACTACACAAACTCCTTCATCTCAAATGATCAGAGTGACACCTCTCATTAAATATCACTAAGAGTCTGACAGCAGGGAGGATTGTCTCTCTCTGTCTCTGTCTCTCTCTCTCTCTCTCTCTCAGAATCTTTTTAATGCATGATGGAGATTAGCTCCTGTTTAACAAGCCAGTGCCATGATGATGAGAGGTGTAACTAGGCAGATAAAGTGTGAGCCGTATGTGTGTGTGTGTGTGTGTGTGTGTGTGTGTGTGTGTGTGTGTGTGTGTGTGTGTGTGTGTGTGTGAGGGTCGTGCCATCTGCAGTCTGTGGAGTTTGAAAACATGTAAAGCTACCGTGCAGATTAATTACAACACATCTTGCAAAGCTGTGACAGCATGGCTGTGTCATACATCCTCACTGGCCTGTCTGCATGTGTATCACAATTGTACTCATCATCACTCGAATGAAAACCCTTACAGATGTGAGGAGAATATGATACTCCCTTAAACAGACACTCGGTTTTAAAATAATAATAATAATAATAATAATAATAATAATAATAATAATAATAATAATAATAATAATATTAAATCTAACCACTGATATATGTGCAGAGTTTAATGCCTGCATGCTGTTATGTAGTTTCCTCTAACACTGACGCCAAAGGGAAGTACTTTTTTGAACCTAAAAAATGAGAGAACTCGAAAATACAAGGCTACTGTAATAACAGCTGCCTTATAAGTTTAATGCTTTCACATTATAGAAGATGATGTTAATAAACTCTTGCTGAGTTTCTCAGTAAATACACCGGAAATAGTTTGTCAGCCATCTTTGGTGACTAAATAAATCATTGGTGTCAATATATCATATTAAGTGGTCTTTAAAACCATGGAATTTATCTCACAACCAAATCATTGGAAACAACAGGAAAGTAAATATAAAGGTCCTGAGAAACACACAGCCACACTCTTTGAAACAATTTAGAGAAGACAATTAGCCAACAATTCATGTCTTTGGCCTGGGGAAGAAAAGTGAAACCCCAGGAATCAAAGCTACAACATGTGATAAATAGTATTTTATTGGATCACTTAATTTTCTATTCTTTTATATTTATGTGTAAACTTTTTTCTTTTTACCTATTCATGCACCAAGGTCTGACAAGAATCCATCCATCCATCCATCCATCCATCCATCCATCCATCCATCCATCCATCTATCTATCTATCTATCTATCTATCTATCTATCTATCTATCTATCTATCTATCTATCATAAATAAACAATATTCCCCACATTCCTAACATTAACAATAAAATGCTGTTCAATGCTGTTCAATATCAGGAATTGTGTTTCTGAATAAGACGTTTAAATGTTTATTTGACTCTCTATGTGAAATCAGATCTCCAGCAAAATAACAACAAAACAAACAAACAAAAAAACAGTATCTCGCTCTCCTATATTTATGTAGAGCAGGAACTCGTGTCTGATGTTCTGTTTTCTTCGATTCATTTCAACGTTATTTGCATTGTGTTTTTAACAATAGGCATTGTGCAAAAGCAGCTTTACAGAAAATCTGGATGTAAATTTAGATCCCTAATTAGCAAGTCTAAGGCAACAGTGACAAAAGATAACATGAGGAAGGAACTTTCAGAGGAACCTGACTCAAAAGGGACTGCATGCACTTCATCAAAGGTTTAAAAGAGAACAGACCAACAGCAGTGTGGCTGTAGATCCTGTGTTCAGTTTAAGCATATTGTGTACAAGAGTTTATTAGGCAGTTCTTATGATTACAGCAGCAGCAACAATGTTTCCTTCATTAATCTTTATTCACTGAAATCCACATAAAATTGTTTCTTCTGGCTGCACACTTGTAAATATCATCATATTATACTAACTGAAATATCATCGTGTTGTATTTTCCTGCAGTTAGCCACTATTTTAAGCATAAAACAACATAAACTGCTTCCTGCACCACAAGCTATACAAAATGCTGGAACACAAAGGTTCAGAGATGAAATGCAGTACTTCAGCATGCTACATGATCTATATGGATAAATTCTTGTTTTATGGCATAACATGTCTTTTTAATGTCCGGATAAATACAGTGGAATGGAGTAATACTGCACAAGTGCAGGCAATATGGGAATGTGACACCACTTTACAAGAACTCTCCAGTCCATTATCACTGAAATGATTTATTAAGGTAAGCTGAACGCTCTGCTGGGGCTTACAGTTTGTGTCGAAGCTATAGCCTAGCCTTGTTAAAAAAAACAAAACAAAACTCTAGAGAGGCAAATACACTTTACTGAGTTTAATTCTCCTAAACACTTTGTTTTTATTCTGTAATTGATTAAATAAAAGGGTTCATTTATAGTTATGTGTGCTTTCTGATGTAAGAGAGGATACCATTATGTCTTCCTTGAATTCTGAGATGAAGTAAGGGTCAGTCTGTCCATCCCCCTCCTCCATGGCTGATTTATCTGATTTCAGATGAGGTGGTGGAAGCATGGAAGGATGGGGGTAGTGCTACTCCAAACAGAGAAAATCTCCACCAAGGCCTGATTTATTTGGTTTGGGAAAACAAGATTGGGGCGTGTCAGAGGAATAGGGAATGTGTAAGGTATGTGAATGTGGTGTGTTTGCGTGTGTGTGTGTGTGTGTGTGTGTGTGTGTGTGTGTGTGTGTGTGTGTGGGTGTGGGTGTGTGTGTGTGTGTATGGTTAGAGGAAGTGTTCCTGCATAGCTGATGCTTAACATGACCTTTCCAGTAAACCCATTTATCACAGAGCCTCCTCTGGGAAGAAAATCACATTGAATCTATTTTAATATCTTTCTATTGCCAATATTGCCTTGCATTAAAAAACAACTCATTTACAAACCTAAATAATTCAGCATAGCTACATCAAAAGCAACTAAAAAAAGTTAAATAAATGATAAAATGGCCACTGTGGATTAAATAATGGTCTACCCTCCTGTATATCATACTTAAAATTATATATATATATATATATATATATATATATATATATATATATATTGCTAACTATATATGTTTTGCTAACAAAGGACCAAAAAACTGTTTCATTATTTAAAATTCTACAAAATCTGGATGATATCTTTAACAAATCTTTTGTTATGTTGACAAATGAGTTACTTGTTGCAGTAACGATATTCAGACAGGTATATCATTATGATTTATTATTATCATCTTCATAGCATCCAGGTCAAATAAACTGGTGCAGAAACAGAACTGCACTAAACAGATAAAATGGAGTCATTCCCTCTTCCTTAGTCGCTAGACATCTGGTATCAGAATAGAAATGAACCAATTAGAAGCCTGCCTGCCACACAGCCTTAGGTGAGCACAGGAATATATTAGCGAGTGGTGACAGCCAGGATGACTGCAGGCAAAGCTGTGAATTTGAATTGCTTACACAGCAGCGACAACGAGGGAATATATGCAGAATGAAAAGGGGCTCCACCGGTGAGGATGTTTGGCAATGGAGAAAACCTGCTTCCATTAGCAGCAATCACTTCAATTAACTCTGACCCTGACTTCCTCAGGCAAAAAACATTAGGCTAACATTAACACAGTACTGGGAAAACACCAGCATGCACATATACACATACAATTCTTTCTCTACCCTTCAACACTAACATATAGCCCCATCATAACTGTCTGGCTGAGCCCCTGATCACTCTATCAAGACTGTATTTTGACCTCCAAAATTTCAGATTCGTTTAAAGAAATATGATAAAGTGACAGATATGTTAGCACTAGCCATTTTTTATTTGCCTCCTAAACAGTCCACAGGGTCATCAATAATTCTCTGAGAATATGTCTGTAATGGCCATCACACACATCTGTCTAGGGAATGAAAAACCTAATCTACACGGAGGCTGCGGCCTCAATACCAAATGAAGGCATTTTGAAGGACAGGTCTTGCTAAAGGCAGAATGCTAAACGAAAGGACATCAAATTGCATCTGAAGAGGGAAAGATTTCCTACAAGTTGCTACAGGGAGAATGTACATAATAAAGCTACAGTTCTAAAAAAAAAAATATCCCAATTATAAATACACCATAGATGGAATGTTTGTCTATCACAGGACACCAGACACACACACATTGTTGACTAGGGAGAATATAACACAGCCATTCCACCTATTAGTATGTTTTTAGATTGAAAGAGGAAACCCGAGAACCCTGAGGAAACCCATGCAAATGTATATGAAGCTCTGCACAAATCCTATGGATTTCTTAAAAAAATGACACTGACAATACACTGACTATTTCTTCAGCTTTCACTATTCCACTCTCTATGTGTGGCTGAGATGAACTTTCTAAAGAAGGAATTTCACCGTTGTTCTTCCTCTCTATCTTCCATCATTTGCACACTCTCTCAGTTAGCTATCACCTGCATTAGCTTATGTAACTCATATTCATTTACAAATATTTATTCAATGCTATCCTTCTTCGCTTTATCTCTATAAAAGACAGACCTACATTTTTACTTATTTTTGATAATTACTCATGTGTGAATGCATGTATTAAAAATTTTGAGAACTGTGATACATACTGTACATGTGCTGAATGATCCTATTATTAAGCAGGTTATTCAATTCCATTAGTGTGCAAATCGGACCGAGTCGCCTCAGGCTTGCTCATTGGGGATAAATGCAAATACATTTAAATATATCTAATATTAATCTTGAATTTTTGTATTATATTCACTTTTTGTTTTAGGTTTATGTTCTGTAAAGCTGCTTTGAGACAATGTCAGTTGTCAAAGCGCAACAAAAATAAATTTGAATTTGAATCAAGATAACAAGAAAAATCTGTTTCCCTAAAAAAAGTCATTGTTGATGAATGAATGCTTTCAATAGTCATCACAGATCAATTGCAGAACAAAAATATATCAGTTAAATCTTGAAATGTTAAGTATAAACACACGTGCATACATTTAAACAGTATGCTCAGTCCAGCTGCCCTTTCAACAGCTGTATTGATTCAATCCCATATATAGAAAGCTCAGCTGCTCTGCTCTATATATTTGTCCATTACAATTCACTGGGGAGGTGGACTCATAAAGACAAACAGCACGATAGAGGTTTTTCACAGAGTGTTTCCTGTCCACAAACCAGTCATGAGGTCAACGGATTAAATGATCTTCTTAGAATCGCACACAGCAGTTGGGTTTCCTTCAGCAGCTCTCACACAGTTCGCTTCAGTCTCAAAGGCTTCAACAAGAATTTACATAAACTTGAGGGAGTGAAGATCACAGGAAGCCAAGGTCTATGGCCTGGGCAGGCTTCCAACCTTAAACAGACTTCTCCTGAGAGAAGGACAGGAACAGGACCCGGAACGTCATGCAGCAGTCCCAGCAGTATTGTGGGAATGTGGATCCTGTCACATGGCAGCTCTATGGGATCACCAAATCTGTGAGATGGCAGATGATCTGACGAAAGATGCTCCAGGAATGGAAAATGGCTCATCTGAGCATCATTTTTAGATTATAGTCTCTGATTACAGTCATTAAATCCGATTTAACCAGTCAATAGGTCATCAAAGCAAGACGGTCAAAATTCCAAAATGGCTTTAAAAATTAGGAAATCTACTGCTCAGTCTGCCAAGATTGTGTTGTCATGGAAATCTCATCCAATTTTCAGTATCAAACTCACTGTACTTGAAGCACAACAGTATAATATCTTATAAAAAAATCTGGTATATTATGTAACAAATGATCTGTAATTCATCTGCATGCCAAGATGCAGCGTACACTGCATGACAAGATGATAATGCGTATACACTATAATATCCGGTGATTGGTGAACTTTTGGTGGTCCCATTCTGTTGATGGATGTATACGTGTATACCTTCATTAGTACTACAAAATGATTACATTTCCACCTTTAGGGTATGACAACAGGTTTTGGGTGGCACTGACACATGTAGAAATACAAAGCACGTAGACAATCGACAAGGATTCAGAACCTAGTATCCAAGACGAGTTCATACAAGTGCTAAAGTGTTCTTGACAAAGAAGACAAAAACAAGTTCAAACCTAAGTGCATAAAAAAAATATATGATCGCAAACTCAGAAGCAAAAGAAGACATTTTCAAACCCAAGTGCATCATTAATAATAAAGGCAGTCACTGAAGGTCTTTACCAGAAAGGCTTAAGGACAAACAGATAAACAGACATTGTTTAAAAGAGGACAATTACAGATTATTGCTTTTTTTCCCCTCATATTACTGTACAGTTGCAATTTCTGTTCATACTGCTTAACTGATCTATGCAGAGAAGCTCACGATGTATTCACCTACACAATCGGCAGATTACAGCATCAATGTTCAACATGATGCTTTAATGTGCATGATATGATATATTTTTATTTTTATTATACCTATACAAGTTCAGTGTTTACTTACAGAACTGATTTCCAAATTCGTATGTGATGTGCGTGTATCAGATGACTGTGAGGAAGTCATGCACAAAGCTAGTTGGGAAGGAATGTAATCCCAACCAGGTGAAATGCGTCTGCTTGTGTAGGCAGTAAAAACATTCTCCGGCAACAAGTATCGAGGGAGCGCTTTGATGATGGTTCCTTTAATATCAGTGAGTGTGCGAGAGAGCGAGCGAGAGCGAGAGAGAGAGCGAGAGCGAGAGAGAGAGCGAGAGCGAGAGCGAGAGAGAGAGGAAGCTAGCCTCCTGCTGAGCAAGATTTTCCAAGTTTCCGTGGAAACAAGGGACAGAGCAGAAAAAGACAGATGTGAAAGTGCCACAGCTGGCAGCATTCGGTTCACCAGACACGCCTCACTTCTACACCAGACATTCCTCATTTCTGCACAAAACAAAGAGATTCAACATCAAACAAAAATGAGACATTACCAGGACTCAGAAGTCTCCACTGCTGCTGATAAGTTCTGCAGAATCTCTCATCTTAACACATACTACTTACAATGCAGGTCAGGAAACAATAAAACAGTCCATCCTTGATACTCTAAAAACAACCTATAGAAATGAAAATATTAAATCACAAATTTCAGACAAGTAATAAAGAGCAAGAACAATCCTGTCCTAATTGGGGGGTCATGGGAAAACAATAAAACATGCCAGAGTATCTGTACACATTGTCAATGGAAAAAGTAAGGAGTGGATTTGGGATATGGGATTTTGCCAATAATATCAAAGCCTTGAAGATGTGCTCTTTAGACATGAACAAAAAGTCATAATGTTGCATTTGGCTGATAATATAAATCTCTCTCTGTTTTACTCCTCAGAGAAAATAGCCAGTGTGGAAGAAAGCAGACATATTTTTCTATTTAAAATTCAGATGCATAAAATCAGTATACTGTACTGGGTGTTAGTGTAACCACGAGTGTAACCATGCTATAAAAGTATACTAAAAACTCTGAATTCTTTATAGAAGAGTCTTTCATAATTGATCCATGAACATTGTCTGCTTTTCTCTACCTCTCTGTGCTCAAGTACTGAACCAAACAGACTCTGCATTACTCAGAGATGAATCAGAACACTGGGTTGTCTAAAAATTTCACTTATTTCGGTGAACTCTTGTCCACAACCTAGACGCAGACATCAGCCAACATATATTTGTGGCAGAAATTTGATCCAAAGCTTCTTACAAGTGAAAAATACAACCCTAGTACAGCTTAGCAGTTGAGGGTTTTCCTCAAACATCCATCAGTGGCTTTCTGGAAATCCTGGAACTTGAACAACTTGAACTTCTGATTCCTGGCACAGGATCATAATCACAGAGCCTCCACTACTTTAAACTAGTTCTGCAGTATCAAGCTATTACAGTGCAGGTCAAAAAATGATAAGAGACACTTTATCATTCAGACAAGTAATAAGCCACAAGAAATCCCCTGACCTAACCATAAAGAGGTCAGAGCAAAGCAATGAAAACGTGCCAAAGGAAATGTGCACTAAAGTTAACTCTAGTGGAAAAAAACAACTAGTGGAAGGTTCTTCATTCTCACAACAACCAACAGCTTACCAAAACTGTTGCCTTCATTATTGTGGTTAGACATTTTTGACAATTGTTCACACACTCAAACAAAAAAACCTGTCAACACACCCTTCAACACTGCAGTTAAATGCATAGTGGGCAAAAATAAACTTGTTGTTAACTCAAGAAAAGAGTTAACAAGTCTTTAACAAGAGTGTTTGAGTCTGGTCTAAAACAAAAATTTTCACTACAAAAACAAAACATGAGAGTCTCAAATAAAGAGTTTCTGTTAAATGTTACAAATAGTCAACTACTTACTTGTAACATTAAATATGTAACTATAAAACTATTAAAAACTATAATGTAAATGTAACACATATTTATAATGTGTATATTTTATTACAAAACTAATGCACAACTTCAAAAATATGTAAAAATCTATTGAATGATGCAAATACACCTATTTCTATTTTTGTGTATCACAACAATGGTCATATACTGAAGAATTTTATTACACTTACATTAAATAACTAAAAGTCTCCCTTGTACAGATGCACTATGGGAATGCCCAGACCTCAGCTGCATAATCTACATCTGCAGCCAATCACTGGCACCACTTGAAGTCCCTGGGAGAAATAAACCTTCTGTGAAAGACAGATACCAACAGCGCCGCAACTCTCTGCATAAAAATCCTGTGCCCATATGGCCTGACTTTAAGATCACAGCTTCAAACTACGTTGCCCAACACATGGCCTGACACTAATCCTTAAGCTCCATAAACATGAACCACAAACAGATATAATTCTGCTTAAATAGAATACACAGGGATAATATATGTGACCGGTTTATCTTCACAGAGCTCATCCAAATCTTCAAAATCTAAAACCAGTCAAAACAAAAAGCCCTGGAAAATTCTTAACTAGGATAACAATATCCTGTCTTTTTATGAAAATGTGGATAAACTATACTTCACTTCATTTGTATTGGGTGGAATGAATGTACAGACAACTACGCATACTCTGGGCTTGACTAAACTCACACTAGGTGGCTTTTTGAGACCCAAAAGCCAATTGGCACAAATATGTCCATCCTTCAGCCAGTAGCTCTGTGATGAATGTGACCACCACAGGATTTAATCAGCATTACAGACAGTTACTGCAAGCCAACATGAACAAGATAGAATAAGAATAGAAATTGAATAAATGTCTCAGTATTTTGCTCAAAAATAAACAGTTATTTTAATAAACTTTCAACTGGCCTACCCCAATTCCAATTCTCTGCTCCAGTCATAAGTCAAATCCCATAATCTTCCACCCACATGGTGATTTTTGTAATGATCTGGTCTAGCTGGGGTCTTAGCTCAAACTGCACACTCTGAGAGCTTCTGTGTCAATTATTTCTGCTCATTGATGCTTGAGTGGCTGGAACAACTGGGATAGAACATAACAGTCATATGTAGACAGCAGTGTTGCTCTCTGTGAAATATTGAACATGATTATAACCATGGTGCCACGTGTTAACAACTGGTTCTGGAGAATTTGCTTTACTTTACCATATTTTTGGCCTTATAAAAATATGGTATTTAAAAAAAAAAATGAAAAAATAGGCTTAAAAATACTATGCACTATACTATAAAATACTATACTATCGTTTTTAAAACTAATAAACATACCAAATCAAACCAGACAGCCAATAAAAGCAACCAAATTCGCCCAAATAACCAAACCATTCATCCGAACCCAACTCAACCAACCAAAATGGACTAGCAAGATTCAAACAAACATTTGCCGAAATGACCAGACCAACAATCCAAACAAACCCAAGTATCTAACCTCTAACAATCCAATCTACCATCTAACCAATCAATCTAATCAACTACACAAACAGGTCTAACCAAATCAACTCATCACAACCAACCAAAAAAAACTAAACAAGCCAAACCAACCTACTGGATCTGAATAATGTATTTAGGATTTTGCTCACAAATTTCATACGAGTTACAAAATCCAAAACAGACGTTTTAATCTACCATAATTTTGCTTCTTGATGCAGTTTTTTCCTTATATTCATATCAACAGATATATACATACTCATGATATCAGAAACATGAGTTTAAGGAGATAAATAAAAAAAGTATTTCTGTCCTCCAGTATAGCCAAAAATATATACTTCAACTTCCTTTGTTCTATTTGTTTTACTTTCAGTAAAAAACAGAACAACTTTCAAATTCCGGTTATTTTGGTTATCTCATGAGGAAATACCCAGGTCAGCAACCTCAATAGTCAACCCAGACCTCCATAGTATAGCCAGGTTGTGGAGATCACTGACACTGAGTACCTTTTTCTGTCTCATGTTCGTCCTGAGCAATCTGAGGAATTCATATGGGGGCTTACCATTCAGATGATCTAATACATAATGCTATATATTGATAGCAATAGACCATAGTTCACATAGCAAGTGATATTTTCTCTGCATATGTTGTCCCAATATTCTGACGATGCTTCCTGGGTTTTTCATTTGCTCTTGATCTGAATCTCAGTGTCTATTCCCATACACTGCCTAGTTTTTCAACCGCACCATGACCATTTGTTCTCCATCTGTTGTCACATGTCTACACCCAAGCCCAGATTTCCCCCAACACACACACTCACCCACCCCACTATGCCACTCTGACTATCATACTCTGTCTTAACTCCTAGCTCATTTCCATACCATATTCTTGCAGTGCATGCAGGGATGTTAGGATATATGGACACAACTGCTGATACAGTAGTAAAGTCAAATCCCAGCAATGTCGAGCTACCACTGATAGGTCTATGAGTAGGACACTCAAAGGATCAGCTGTAACCTATCTAAATCCTCAAACAAGCTGGATAAAGACATGAGGCGAGTGTAATTATTTTATGTGCAATTCAGTACTGTTACTGTGATAGTCGTTTCAATGTTTATAATTCTACATGCTTCTGTACTCCTGGGACAGATGAAGACATCGGTTACTGCTGTTTAACCTTAATGTACCAGACCAGCTGTGCTACTTGTTTCACGCCATTTTTTTTCCAATCCAATGTTTCACTTCCTCCTTTTCTAACTCTTTGCGCTGAGATCAGCAAGTGCTGTAAGACACCACTTCTTCCAATTAGCTCAGTTTTCTGAAAAAAATCTTTTTTCGCTTCTACACTCCCAAGCCATCTTCCTCCCACATTAGAAGAGAAAATACAATTTCAAAAAGATTAAGAAATCTTGAGGATCCAAAATAGTTTTTAAACTAAAAAAAAAAGAAAAAAGACTCTGCGGCAGAATCTATTCTAATGAGTCAGCCAGAGACAGAAGACTGCAGTCTTTCAGACCCTGCATGTCTATCAGAGACAGACAGACAAGTGGATTGGTGAAAGCTCCAGATGAAAGAATAGGTTATATTAAGCCCCAATGCACACTCAGTGACAAAGCAGTTTCAGTGGGATAAATGATTCTGAGGGAGAACAAAAGAACGATATGCCTCTTATTCGCATAATCATACGGGTTGCAATGCTCTCTTTTAGATTATGCCATTCCTCTGGCATAACTGCTTATTTTGCTGGTGAGAGGCCATAATAGCAGGATAGAAAGCATAGGCTGTAATTATAGTAATAATGACTATGAAGTGGCGGGTGTCAGGATGATCAGCATCACACAAAAGCTCTGTGAAAATATATATTTTTACAACTATAATGAGTTATCACACCCATAACTATGCTTCAAAATAATCCATTCCCTGTTAAAAGGACGGTACAGATGTCCTTGCTGCCACTTTATCACCAGAGCTTCTTCTGTCTTTCTTGTGTTTATATGTTTGATGTTTGCTTTTGTTAAATTGTTTTAATATTTTCCTTGAAAATATTGAAGTTGAATTTTTGTCTGCCGGCTGCCGGCTGTGGCAGAGCTCCAGCACCAAGTGTGTTCAGCTACCTTTGATTTGAGAAAATCGCTATACAATTTATTATTAAAAAAGATTTACTACAGTGTTAATTTCTCTTCTCAACCCCAGAGACTTTGCCATTGAAATGTCCTTCATTGATCTCGGTCATTGTCCAAGCCTGGGCGCTCTTTCTTGGCCCATCACCAACCTCAAATGTACTCAGAGCTTTATAACACTGAGGGTCTTTGGTGGCTGAGTTGATGTCCTTGCCAGATAATGTTGATCAACCGCCCAAAGGCTGGACATAAAATACAGAAACTAATAAAATAAACAGTTGTAATGGGAACTAATCACATTATTTCACCTCTGGGCCACTCTCCTGTTTCTGGCCTGCTTTGCGATGGAGGAGAGGGAACAAGGTGAGAGTTCACTGCTGATGAGATTGGCTTCCATTATGGTGCCATTAGCAAACTGACTAAGCTTTCTGTAACCAGGCATTATGGTAAATCAGGCACTGTTTGTGGACTGCAGCTTTGTATCCATGTGGTTTAAGGGGATGTGAAGGAAGACACTGTACATTTATAATTACTTACCAGGTTTCCTTCGATTTCAGAGAAGGATATAGTTTCAATAAGAAATTCTGTATTTTTTCCACATTGTATGGTAGATATACATGATGTTTATAATATAAATACCTCAAACCACTGGACAAAAGAGATGACTGTAACCATACTATGGCCATATGGTGTGAACTGGGTTTGAGATCTTTTTATACCTAGATATTCTGTTCTTGTTATAGCTGAAGATGAACCAATGATTACTCATTTGCTCTTCTAAACTCGAGCCACATGCAAACGCCTACCAACTCGCCAGCCCTTTTGTTTAGTTTGCTGTTTTTTTTTTTTAGGCATTTTCTTAATATGCCCTTTCTAGATAACAAACCCCATTTCCTAAAGATGTATGAGGAACAGGAAGAGGGAGGCCCGGCATAATTGTGAAAAGTGCAGAGCATGCAGGGAGGTCACTATGAAAAAATATCAGATCTACACTTTTTCAGGAAACAAGACTATTCTAAGACTGTGGTCACCATACATTCTTGTCTATTAAAAGTGTTAGATACAAACCTATAAAAAAAAAAAGAAATGCATAAATGCATAAAGCCCTTCGGCATTTCCAATCGATGAGAACCACTTGCCCAGTCATCACATTTTTCACTTGATCACTTTCATTTAAAAACCTTCCAGTTCAGCATATTAAAAACCTGACCTCTTGTATTTCTGTCTGCCAACTCTAAGCTTTTCTAGCTGTATGGGCATTTTGTTGTAATTAATTTACACCCTCCTTAAAGCAAACAAGGTATTTGAATGGTCTTACAGTCATATGGTGTAGCTGTAAAGGTAGTACTGATGTTGGTCAACATTGTGCAAACATGGCCATGTGACTCTATCAAATGACCATGTGAAACATCATTTGAAGAGAATAAATCTTCATCATTTATACATTGGTTGCGATTTAACTCACAAGCAAGAACAGAGCAGGTCGTCAGTCTGGATAATCAAACACGACAAAATGAGCTGGAATAATGAATTTGAGAAAGCCTCTCTGAAGAAGAAATGTTTCTAGGGATCCTTCAGCCTGCTCCTCTTAAAGGTGTGAACAGTAATTTTGCCAGCCATTTTTCCAGTATTTCCTCCAAAGCCACACCCCCCAAGAGGTGATTGACAAGCAGTTAGAGATACCACCTTTTCCAGACTGGTTGGAAGTTTCTGGTCCAAACACACATCTTTTTCCTTTTTTCAGTATTCAGAGCCTGGAGTACTAAAGACATTTTTCTTACAGAATAGTGATTTAAGATCCACCCTCTGATGCTGTAGTGGCTCAAGTGGTTACGGGTTCAAAGAGCAGGGCTCAAGCCCCAGCACTGCCAAGCTGCCACTGTTGGGCCCTTGAGCGAGGCCCTTAACCTTCACTGCTCTGGCAGCATTGTCTCATAGCTGAACATGTGCTCTGACCCCAAACTCCAAACTTAAGATATGCAAAGAAAGAATTTAACTGTGCTGTAATGTATATGTGACAAAAATTGATGAAAGTTTTACTACCTTTTCCTGAAGTGATAACATTGTAGACAGCTTGGTGCTACACAAAGAATCCATTCGATCAATCAGGTGATATTAGCTGGATTTTTGGCCTTGTTTTGATACATATCAAATTTTTCGAATTATATTTCTAATTTTAATGAGCTCTGCAGAACATAAACATTTAATTTTGCATTGTTTTAAGAGATCAATTTCCCATAATAAATCATATTCCTTAGGACAATTTCTGTTGTTGAAGAAGATGGTGACATACAGCAGTCACACCCAAACTGAATTATCCCTACAAATTATTGCCTGGGTCTTTGTAATGCTACACAGAGTGTGCTGGATTACTGGAAAAGGCCAGGCAACCACCAGACTGAGGCTAATGACACACAGGGCGAGTGTGTCAAGAGATAAACACCATCCCAAAAATCCTCCCATTTCCCTCCACTACTCTGCCAATTTACTTTAATCACATTTGCTCTGTTTATTTGAAAGATTCCACACCGTGTCTACTCTGAAACCCATATAACTTATTTGAGCTGTGCAGCCTGAGTGCAGCCAACAAAATAACAGCCAATCGGCCAAGTCACATCTGTGTTGTCCTGAGGAAATTGCTATGTGTCCGTTGCTTGATAAAAGACTGTGCTATAGCAGGCAAGATCAGACCTGCTGTGTGTATGGACAACCAGGTCTGACTGCCAGTCCTGAACATAACAGAAGTGGTGAATCAACATTCCTTTACCGTATCAGAGACCTGATTCATTTCAAGTACGCCTTGGATGAATGAATCAGGTGAAACTGTTTATTATCTTTACTTCATTTTTGGTAATAATGATTGTGTAAGTATTTTTGTCACTCTTTTGTGTCAGTGAAGATTTCCAGCCATCCAGGTGATACAGTTCCTACTAAAATTCAGCTGGACATAATAATTTAGTGCTATAAATAAGACAAAATTTTGTTACTCACCCGAGGGATATAAACCCTTTACAAATCAGCCATGAAGCCTTTTCAATGTTATAGTTACTGTCGCTGTAGGCTCACTGTGACTTACACATTCGGTGCACTTGTATAAGTATAATGACATGTCTAATGCAAATACCAGGTTGTTAGTAGGGTGTGGCTTTATTCCCCAACACATACACGCTTCATCCATATTCTTCAGCTAGACCCCACTAATGCTAGCAAAACAGGTAACAACTAGTACAGAAAGTCAGATATTCTCAAACCTACTGCATGCATAAACCCATTTAACAGTAAAAAAAAAAACATCCAAAATATATATTTATATAAGAATTGCTAGTAGTGAGAATATACTAGTTGACATTGATTTTGCTTTAAAAAAGTAAAGCACAAATTTACTCTGTGTATGCTTTAAAATGGTCCTATGTTGGTCATTTGAAGACTTTAATGTTCAATGCATATTTGCCAGAGAAAGAAAAAAAAAATGAAATCAAATATAGCAATCATTTTCATTAACATTCTTTCATTTCCACACTATCAGTGGTGGACTTGCCACTTATAAATTAAATCTTCCCATATTATTGGCATCACAAAGCATTAGAGTTCCCACACCTCCTACTGTACATCCCAAAGATGCACAAACAAACTACAGTATATTACACCCAAACGGTTGGCAAATGATTTGGCAACATTAGTCATGATTCTCTATTGAAATACTAAAGAACCAAATGTCAGACAACAAGCATGTCTTGGCGGATTTGCTACACTTGTGTGAATCATGTAAACTTATGAGCCAGTTACTAAAAGCTGTAGTAAATGCAGTAAAGGCAAGCATGAGCAGCTGCACCTGAGACACACAAAAATGACTAAAACAAACACCTGACATCTGATAGAGTGATTTTAATCACATGTTGTCCTTTGCTCATGAAAAATATCTGTGTGAAAAGTTCAGCGAGTTTTCTCAGATTAGCATAGTTTCTGGTTTACTCGATTCAGTAACATACCTGTCATTTAAATTGACAAATTTACAGTGAAATAAATTCATCAGGAGTCAAACCAGTGGCTTCCACTCATAAAAACATAAAGTGAGGTGTTCGATATTCAGTCTCTGTGAGAGGTTTTAAAATTTTGTATAAAAAAGAAAAAAAAAAAAAATCATAACCCAAGAGACAAATGTTTGGCATTTAGTAATAAAATTGCTCTCCCAGCAAGCACAAACTGGATAATATAAATGAATACGCTCAATAAATCTAATGAAAATTAATAGAGCATTTCGATTTAAAGGAGAAATTCAGCCTCAATCCTACTAAGATTGTGCTAAGATTCAATTCACCACTTCATCTAATCTCGATACATTTATTAGAGTATGTCACAATGTGGCTTTGCTTTTATCTGAAGGAAAAAAATCTGTTATGTAAATTAACTTCTGCTTCTTCTAATTCTAAATGCTTCACATCCGGGTGCTGGCTGTTACACAATACTGGTTGTTTGAATCTCTCCTTGATCTGACAATGCCCAAAAGAGACATTTCTTTCCATCAAGTATACAGCAGATAGGACACCCGAGCAGATGACATCACCCTGTACAATGACCTTTACTGCTTCAAAGCCTTCAGCACTCTTTGGCATTTGGAAACAGGAGAAACGCCCAATTTTCAAAGGAAATGAAAAATCTATCAAGGGTCAATCAGTTAGAGGTTTTTTTTTAAAGTGCCCCGACAACGTTAGAATCAATGTTTCATCTGATGAGCTGGGGTGGGGGGGATGTGGCCTTCATATAGTAACACAATAATGTTTGTTTTTTTTGTCAACGATAAGATTCTTTGAAAATATGGAGGGAAAATGCACTGTAAAAAAATTCACTTCACCTCAAAACATACTATACAGGCAGCCACCGAGTAGAGGTGACCTTGAGTAACCTAAAATAAGGAGGAAAAGTGAGTATTGCATCAGTTTCGCTCAACATTTCCCATACAGTATTTGCATGCACTGTTGTTGCTATCAAGCAAAAATGAGTGTATGATATGAACTGAAAGTCATTTTTCATCTGCTGTGCTGTGAAAAGCTGTGCTGAGCAGAATGCTGACCTTTCATCCATGAAGCAGAGAGGCAGAGCAAAGAGTCATCTGCTGAGTGAAGAGCTTTTTATTATAGGCTTTAGTTTACCAAATAAATAACATTAAGTCTGGTTCCGCACTAGTGCTTGTGTACTGCTTATCCTACACAAGGTCGAGGGTAGACTGTCCCAGCGGACCCTGAACGGGGTGCCAACACTACAATCACACGCACACACTCACGTCCTACAGTGACATCCCTGTATTTGGAATGGAGGAGGAAACTGGAGTATCAGGAGGAAGCCCATGAACAACGTGAATCCTCACATACAGAGTGAAAATGGAAAGCCCCAGCCCCAGAGGTGGGGGCAAACATGTTAACCACTAAGCTACCATGTCGCCTCCTATTGTGGTTAAGCTTATTCCACACATAGCATGATACGCAACATTTTTACTGTTTCGTAAACAGTACATTTTCACATTAAGTATAAAAATGTATAAATTCTGCCTGTATTGAATCCAGCTCAGATTTAATTCAGGACAATTTCTGTACTTAGTCTAAAATCCCATGATGGATGAGTCTTGCAGATAGTGCACAGGAAGGGCAGATGTTTCAATATTTAAGAGTACTTCCCTTTTTCTGAACTACTTTTGTGGTACCAGACAGATCAACAAACATTCACACACCTGACTGAGCCTGGATGTTCTCTGCTTTCATCGAGTAATGAGAAAAATGTCTTCCTGAAAGGGCATTACTGTATTCTTTTGCCCTACTGATGTTATATTACTCTATTCTATTTTATTTCCCCTTACAGTACCACACAATGGCTAGTGTCCAGCACTGGGATTCGGTCCAATTCCAATATACGGCATGTCCATTCATGCGTAGTGGATAATGCATTCGAGCACGCTATCCATAATTATGTGCCAAAAGCCCACACTGGCAGCTTGCAAAGCTCTGTTAAAGAAATCACACACAGCTGGAGAAGCATCTAGACATGTGAACTGAACTGGGTTTGAGGAAAAAAGCCACAACTGCTCATCAGCACAAAAAGATGAAAGCGAGTTGCGCTAAGGATTAGACTAAACAGAATTAAGAGACAAACAAGTTCTTTATTGAGATGGAGTTTTTGTTTTATTTGCAGTTCATTTATGTGGCAGCACAAATGGATTTTAATCGCTCGTTAAGAGATAAATCCTCTGAATAAAACATTGACATGAGATTAACTGATGTCTACCATGATGGATACTGTATAGTGTTATTTAAAGCAACGGTATAAATGATGTTCTTCAGATCCTTAAAATGTTCAATATTTTTTTCTTCCCTAGCGTAACGATGTCTATCTATTAAAGATAGACATTTTCAAAATCTCTCATGTCAAGATTAATACTAATCCCAAACTTCAGTTTAAGAGTTTAAAAGTTTAAGGTTTGGTATATGTTCATTCATAGATAAAATCAAGATTTAATACATTATAAATTGTTATCTTTGTTAATGTAGCTCATTTCATGGTGCTTGACCACAGCAGTCTGAAAAAAAACTTTCCGTTATATTTCCGTAATATTTCCGTTTGCGAGACACGTTTGCTAGGCGATGTGGGCAACAGAGCTGAAACTCTCACAGTCTCACAATCAGTTTCATTTCCGTCTTTCTTTTAACAGTTTTTTTTTATGCTGAGTACAACTTAAGGACCACACTGCAAGGCTGGAAATCATTTAAATTTGCATTGTGAAATATTAGAAGTGTGAACAGCCCCAGCAGGAACACAGGTGCAGTTACTTAGGGTGCAAATCCTTCAGTGTGTCTCAGTATACTAAGAAAGAAACTAAAATATGATGGGGCATGCTGTTTTAGAAAACTAATCAAGGACAGAGTGTTGTCATTAACTCCTGTGCAAAGCTGATTTAAGTGTTTTATTCCCCTCGTGTAACTATTCCAATTTTTATTTTTATAGTAAGTAACATAACGTATTTATCCATGTATCGTTATATTTCATTCCACATATTTTTATATAAAGTAATGTGTGGTCTAATAGGAAATTTGCCAGTAAAATTTGGGTTTAGTTAAGTTTCAGATAGATTTAAAGGACATACAAGGTAATATATATCGTTGGATACTTCCCTTTTTAGCTCTGGGAGGGAGGGCAATGCAAAACAAAGTTTTCCCCAAGTTACATTAAAAACACAGTACATGAGAAGCAGGAAAAACATTTTCTGGAAAACATATAGCTTAATATAGGTCTATTAAAATCAAGCATAAAGATAGTCAGCAGATCTGAGAATCCAGAAGAGATGGGGATGCACATGGATGTTTTTTAAACCTGGAAGATTGCATATTTTTGTATTGTTGGAATTGACTTCTCCTATTTTTCACTTTGTGATCTATATCAAACAGAAGACAGTACAGACTTCTGACATTGTAGCAACTCTTTTTACCAAAGAAAAAATTAAGCGCTGCCTGTTTCTCTTTACCCACCTCTTATCTTCAAAGTAAAAGGTGATATCAAACCCTTTTCTGTTCTCTCAAATGCTCCATATTCATAAGCATCTAAAATATAAAGCCATTTTCTTCAACCACTAAAATTCTGTGTAAGTTCATACAAACCGGTATAAACCATCTGAAAGCCAAAAGTGTCCTGAATCAGTTTAATAAAATAATTCTTTTGTTTATACTCTTAAAAAAATGCCAAAACCAGTGCACTGTTAGGGTGTGGTAGCCTAGTGGTTAAGGTTTTGGACTACATATCAGAAGGTGGTGAATTCAAGTCCCAGGTCCACCAGGCTGCCACTGCTGGGCCCCTGATTGCTCAGCTGTATAAAATGTAAGCTGTACTGGATAAGGTTTGCCTGCCCAAATGCTGTAAATGTAAAACGTATTGCTAAAAAGGGTCAAACCTGGAGTATCTGTTTGTTTAATTACATTTATATGATGATTAACAACTTTAAAAATCAAAATCTTGTCTTATAAATAAGATCAGTTTGGTCCCTTTTCAATGAATGTAAAGTGCATTCCTTCATGACCCTCCTACAAATCACATCCTAAAAAGTAGCGTTAAATTACTTCCTATGCCCATTACTAACATTTTTAGTAGGACATCAGATGTTCATGTATAGGAAACTAGTTAAAAACACAACAAAGCACACACTGAGGAGAATATTATGGAAGAGTATGTCTTCATTGGTTTGGCAGTGAACATTGCAGGGTGCCATTCTTAGATCTGATCATTTACATAACAAAACAGCCCCGAGATGTAGATTACTAAATAACAAAAGAAGGAACTGGTTAGTTTTCTTTCCCCTCAAAGTGAATTAGGATCCAGAATCACTTTAAAGGAAACCACAGACCTGTGACACAAATTTACATATGTGATGATGAAATATTACTGTATATGTGCTTGTATTGCTGTATTTAAAATTATTTCTGAGAAAGGCTGGCAATTACGTTACATCACAAGGGGACATAGCTAGCTCAATTACAATGGTGTGTAATTGGAGAAAAAATATCAGCAATTTGAAACATAAGGACTTCTCACACCATTTTCTAGAGATGTTCATTAAGTCATATGTTTTACCAGACATTCAGCTAGTCGGTATTCCACAAGGGTAGGTGAACTGCTGTCGTATTATTCTCTTAAAGTAGAGAGGAAGCGATCCTAGTAGCACAACTAACAGCCGTCACATGGCATTCTGGGTAATGCAAGAAAACATTGACCAAAGCAGACCAACATTTCGATGGAAGTAGTTTAAACATAATGTATGATTATGTCTACAGTGATGAACACGTTTTATTGGTAAAAACTTGTGTGTGTGTGTGTGTGTGTATAATGTATAAGTCATTAAATAAAGCGTTGCACACCAGGTCACCATTGTAGTACACCAGATTGAATTATACATTTCTTTGTCACTGGAGTGGTTCCTTTAAGCATATACAATTTGTACCTTTAATATGCATGCAGTGCACCTTTAACTCTAAAAACTAACTAGGGTCCATTCATGTACTTTCATCATTTTTAAAAGGTACACGACATATATATATATATATATATATATATATATATATATATATATATATATATATATATATATATAGCTTTTGACCATGTAAAACAATACACAGTAAAAATACAAAAAAAAAAAAAAAAAAAAAAGAATGGACCTTTTAAGGAACCACCCCACTGACAAGAGTATACCACTATACCACTCTCTTGGTGAGAGTATTGCGTGTAAATTTAGTGATGTATTGTTTAGTGATGAAATGTGGTGGACTGCCGTCTACCACCAGTTGGTGTGATCAGTGATGGAGTTAAAGCCGCGCCAACTGGTGCTATAAAAGCCAACAAGTGCCCGGGCATCACATAACCACCCAAAGAATGAATCAGCTCCATTTCCCCGTTGTTGCACCAGTCTTTTTTTTTTTTTTTTTAAAGCATGAGAATAAATTGCATGAATATTGTATATTAAACTCATCTCCAGGAACCCGCATTCCTCAGTGCGCGCGCGCTGCGGCACAAACCCGCACCCCAGACAACTTTCAGCTCGCGCATAATCCTCCTCCTTAGATGCTGTGTGTGTTTAAGTCTGATCTGTTTCTCCTGCGATCGCAGCACGTTTATTCTGCAGCAACTTTCTCAGCGAATAACGTTCAGAGAGAAGAGCACTCACCCGAAACGACCATCCGTAAACCCGCGTCTCCAGTCAAAGCAGCTGCGCAGTAGAACGCACTACACGCACAATGTGCGGGGGGGGGGACGGGGGACAAACAAAAAAAAACCCAAACACGCGGATTATTATGCTTTCAGTCTGTGATAATAAGCAGTCTGTGATCACACTGAGCTTTTCTGAGCTATGGCTCTACACACAGCGCATGCCGGTGTATAGATCCGCAGACTCCACTGCTGCTCCTCCTCCTCCTCCTCCTCGTCCTCTGCTTTCACACTGGGGATTAGTAGGAACCCGCGCAAAGACTCATGGGAAACAGAGTTTTGCCTCTTATACTTAAATGGATTTTATTATCTATGTACAGTTACATAGATGCAATGTCAAGTCTTGTTTTGGCCTTATATAAATCATATGATTAATATTTCCTCAGTCTTGTTAGCTCTGTAACTTAATCCCTATGAATTATTTATAATATTCCACAGAAAAAGAAATATAAGATAGATAGATAGATAGATAGATAGATAGATAGATAGATAGATAGATAGATAGATAGATAGATAGATAGATAGATAAATGTGTACAGCATGTAATATATAGGTATATATGTAAATATATGTACAGCATGTAATATATAGGTATATATGTAAATATATTTACAGCATGTTATATATATGTAGGTATATATGTAAACATATGTACAGCATGTTATATATATGTAGGTATATATGTAAACATATGTACAGTGAATAAATATAAAGGCTGTAGCAGTGCAGACATGTGTGGACAGTGTTGAAAAGTACAAGTAAATGGTTCTAAGGCATTGAAAAAAATGTATTGAATAATATTAAAACATTTATGTCTAAATGACATCTTGGTTATAAAAGCATCCACCTGCTGCTACTTTTATTAAACTGTAAATAACTTTGTGGTTAGGTCTATATTTAGCAGAAACAGAACATTGTAAACCCAAAGTGGCATCTAACCCATATTCTTAAAGGCTGACCCCATGTCTTCAGGGCATTGTGCGACTGCATTGTCTTGTTGTCACCTAGCTTATTTTGGACTGCATGATTCAGCTGAAAACATTTGTTTGTTAAAACGTGTCAGAGGGCATTTAACAGGAAACATGGGCCTAAATATAGTGTGTAATGTACAAAGTGTTCATATACTCAGGAAAGAGATCATGTCAAGTGTTAACCACAAATACTGTGTGAAAAGCTAAACTACACTTAGCTGGAAAGGTAAATGTAGTGAACCTATGGAATTATTTACAGTAAGTTATAATTAAATTCCCAAGACCATTGTTGTGATCCTAGACTACATGGCTGTTTCTACAATCTGTGAAAACACTATGTATATCTACAAGACAACAAGAGTAGTTCCAGAATGTCTCCAAATGTATTACTTAATTAATTAATCGATTAATTAATTAATCGATTAATTAATCGATTAATTAATTTATATTTACACTTTATTTCTATGTTTTAAATAGCAACACATTACAAGAACACATAAACTAAACATAAAACTCAACCAGACTTACCCAGGATGCACACACACAGAAAGAAGGAAGATGGCAGTAATTCTCACCTTGTCATCTCTCTGTACCACCTAATTTATCTAGAAAATAGCTGAGTCATGTTTGTCGCCCCTCTCTTCTTTCCTAAACATAAAGGCAATTTATCTGCAGTACTGCAGCAGTCCTGGGAACTGGTTCTATTGAGTTCCATGTGAAATTGTGTTTAAGACAAATAAGTGTCCAATGAGTGCTTTCTTATTATAGCTGGGATGTGTTGTGTAAGTGTGCTGTAACTTATAGAAACATATAATCATCATCAAAGGAGTTTTGTATTTAAAATTTAAATAAAATATAATGAAAATACATATAATACATATGTTATAGATTCACATTTTCAGTGTGTGGAATTATTTGATCAGGAATCACATTTTGGGATATCAACACATCAGCATTCAAGGGACTCCAGAAAAAAAGTAGAAATACAGATATTTTAGGCTCTTTAGACTTGTCCACAGGCAAGAATACTATTCCAATCCGCAATGCCAAATTCTTCAATAAGGCCTAACAAACACAAATGGACATTTATATAAATACTTATATTAATTTGTTCATTAGTTTATTCATTCAAATTTAGTAGCTGAACTAAAACAATAGGAATATTTGTATTGTAGTAGTTATTATTTTTGACAGCAAGAACAAAATGAATCAAGAGAACAATAGAAAATATTATTTATTTATTTGTTAATTTATTTTGTATGATTGAATTAGATCTTGATTGTAGTAAGACTGTAGTATCATTCATGCGAATCCCAGGCTTTTTGCGCCATCTAGTGGTCACAGAGCCTCCATTACTAATTAGAGCCTCCATTACACTGGGATTTATGAGATCTACTATTTTAAAAATCATTTTTAGTTATTTATTTTATTTTTAAATAAAAAAAAACCCAATACCCGAAGTCTATGCCGTATATATATCAGAATAACAGAATCATATATAAAGCAGGTTTCATTCGATGTTTATTGCCAAATGGATCTTTTCTCTCCATATAAGCGCACTACATAGGGTACAATAATAATAATAATAATAATAATAATAATAATAATAATAATAATAATAATAATAATAATACAATGAGTTGTTTGTGACGCACTGCGTGACGCCCTGGTCAGAGTTCACGCTGGAGAAACATGGCGGCCTCCAGAGGACCTGTGGTGTTAAAGACGGTGAAGAAAATCGCTGTACAGTTTTGTCCTTTTGAATCCAATGTTCGCTCTACGCGGTATGAGTTATTATTATTATTATTATTATTATTATTATTATTATTATTATTATTATTAGGCATGTTTCCAATGCGGATACATTTTCTTTTACGTTGCACCTTTTCTCATGCAGAACTAAAAAAAAAAAACTAAATGTTTTTGTGTTTATACTTCTACTGTGCGAAGAATTACAAACATCCTGTGTGCAGACGGTCTGTAGGATGAAACATAAGAGTGGACTTGTTTATTCAGCTTGCACATTTTTAATGCCATAACCTTATAACCTTCTACTTGTTGTTCCTTTACAACAGTGTCTGCACATGTTTTCAATGCCACAGCCTTAGAACCATTTACTTGTACTTGTACAACAATGTCCACACATCTCTGCACGGCTATAGCCTTTATATTTATTCACTGTACCTATGTTTACATATGTACCTATATATATATATATATATATATATATATATATATATATATATATATATATATATATATTTATATTTTACATGCTGTACCTATGTTTACATATACAGTGTGTACGGAAAGTATTCAGACCCCTTTAAATTGTTCACTCTTTGTTTCATTGCAGCCATTTGCTAAAATCAAAGTTCATTTTATTTCTCATTAATATATCCTCATTCTCATTTTCTTGACAGAAAAAAACAGACATGTAGACATTTTTGCAAATTTATTTAAAAAGAAAAACTGAAATCACATGGTCATAAGTATTCAGACCCTTTGCTGTGACACTCATATTTAACTCACATGCTGTCTATTTCTTCTGATCCTCCTTGAGATGGTTCTACTCCTTCATTGGAGTCCAGCTTTGTTTAATTACACTGATTGGACTTGATTAGGAAAGGCACACTCCTGTCTATATAAGACCTTACAGCTCACAGTGCAAGTCAGAGCAAATGAGAATCATGAGGTCGAAGGAACTGCCCAAGGAGCTCAGAGACAGAATTGTGGCAAGGCACGGATCTAGACAAGGTTACAAATGAATTTCTGCAGCACTCAAGGTACCTAAGACCACATTTGCCTTCATAATCCTTAAATGGAAGAAGTTTGGGATGACCAGAACTCTTCCTAGACCTGGCCGTCCAGCCAAACTGAGCAATCGTGGGAGAAAAGCCTTGGTGAGAGAGGTAAATAAGAACCCAAAGATCACTGTGTCTGAGCTCCAGAGATGCAGTAGGGAGATGGGAGAAAGTTCCAGAAAGTCAACTATCACTGCAGCTTTCCACCAGTCGGGGGTCTATGGCAGAGTGGAGACCTCTGTGGAGAAATAAGATCCTCTGGTCCTATGAGACCAAGATTGAACTTTTTGGCATTAATTCTAAGTGGTATGTGTGGAGAAAACAATACAATCCCAATAGTGAAACATGGTGGTGGCAGCATCATGCTATGGGGGTGTTTTTCAGCTCCAGGTACAGGACGACTGGTTGCAATTGAATGAAAGATAAATGCAACCACGTACAGAGATATCCTGGAAGAAAACCTCTTCCAGAGTGCTCAGGACCTCAGACTGGGCCAAAGGTTCACCTTCCAACAAGACAATGACCCTAAACACACAGCTAAAATAACAAAGGAGTGGCTTCAGAACAACCATTCTTGACTGGCCCAGCCAGAGCTCTGACCTGAACCCAATTGAGCATCTCTTGAGAGACCTGAAAATGACTGTCCACCAACGTTCACCATCCAAACTGACGGAACTGGAAAGGATCTGCAAAGAAGAATGGAAGAGGATCCCCAAATCCAGGTGTGAAAAACTTGTTGCATCATTCTCAAGAAGACTCATGGCTGTACTAGCTCAAAAGGGTGTTGAGCAAAGGGTCTGAATACTTGTGACTATGTGATATTTCAGTTTTTCTTTTTTAATAAATTTGCAAAAATGTCTGCATTTCTGCTGAGTGTACATTTAAGAGAAATAAAACTTTTTTTATTTTAGCAAATGGCTGCAATGAAACAGAGTGAAAAAATTTAAAGGCATCCGAATACTTTCTGTACCCACTGTATATTACATGCTGTACATATGCTACATATTTATCTGCACTTGTGTATTTGCATAATTGCTACTCTTTGCACTTCTGGTAGATGTCAAACTGCATTTCTTTGCTGTGTACTGGAGGGCTGCATTGGGATTGGGCTCCCGCGGGACCCAACGCAAATCTGGCGGGAGCGGGCGGTTTCACCTTTGCCCCAGGCGGGAGTGGGCGGTCAGAAAATTTAGCGGGAGATCCACGGGCCCCGGTGGGATTTGGCGTGTAGCCTTATAACAAGAACTGAGTCAACACATGACTTAGAGAAGAAGATTAGTATTAGCATTAGTATTAATTTATCTTATTTAAATGCATTCATGTTTAATTCTGTTATTCTGGACATTAGCCTGAACTAATAATTAGTCTGATCATTTGTATACAATCAAAATTTTCACAAGCTCTCAAGAAAAAATCCGTGGGAGTGGGCGGGAGTGGACACAAACATTGCGGGTGCGGGCGGGAGTGGAACACGCAGATTGCGGGTCCTGGTCAGAAATTCAGCGGGAGCGGGCGGGTGACCATGTCTCTCTGTCTGTCTGTCTATCTATCTATCTATCGTATCAAGTAATGTATACTAAAGATATGATGTTCTAAATTTTTATAAATGAAAAATTAACATTTTATCTCATTCTTTTTTTTATCTGTTTGCATGTGTCTATTTAAAGTATTATTAACTAAATTCATTCACAATTATTAAAAAACACAATACTTCTGTTTCACAGCCAGTTTGTTGCAAATGTATATCATCGTGATGCATTGTAGTAATAACGGTGCATGTACACAATTTTGTATGATATTTTGTTACCATATGGATTTTATGTTATTTATAATGAAACATGCTGAAAAAAATGGTGTAAATTTATATGTACCTGTTAGTCACAGGAAAACATTTAGTACCTTTTGTTATGGGCTCCTAATGTTTTTGATAATTCTTGACCACTTCCACAGAGACTTTCTCGTCTTGGTCGGATCAGAAAAGGCCAAGACTACAAACATGAACTGTGAAGTTATAGCAGAAGTGAAACATGATGGGTCAGAGCCTGTGATTGACATCACGTTCAGTAAGTGACCTCAGTTATGAATTTCCGTTGTGTGAACTCCAACACAGAATGATTATATAAAGCACATCAGGAAATGAGTGTCTTGCACTATAGCTGTGTTTGTCATTATAAGACACAATGCTTAACATGATTGTGCGTTTGTTTTCAGCGGATGGTGAAAGGTTAGTGATGAAAGGAGGCAAGCTGACAAGCCAGGAGATGCTTTCTGCTCTACAGACACGCTGCATTGCTAAAGACCCTCAGTCTAAAGCCATGGGGAAGAAGTAGATGTGTAGTTGTTTATGCTTTGTGTATATTTATTAACTTTACATTTAATAAAATTATCTCAAAATCTCAAGCTGTTTTACACATTGTTTACATGTCTGGTTTTGTTTAAAAATAATTAATCCTTATTTACAGTTGCTATTGTATAAAATCCGTGACAGGAGAAGTATGACAATTATATCCCAAGACAGATTTTTCCTCAAGTCTCATGCTTGCTTCATTGGATAAACTCGCGTGGCTGTTATAGACTTTCACCTATAGTCTGCTGCTGTAGACTGTATTAATCTCAGGAGTCTTATTCACAATATACTCATTATGATCATCCATGTTTTCTGCTCCTCTAAACCGTATACTGATTTATTGATTTATAATAGGTTTCCTTTGGTGCCAGAATCCTCTCAAGTTTTCTTCCTCTCAAGTCTTCTTTCCTACCTCTAACACCCCTGACCTGCTCATTAGCAGAGCTTAATGTGAAGCTGCTTTGTAATAAGTGTATAATACAAATCATTTTTGTGTGAGTTAAAGAGTTGCGGCAGTTTTCCACAAGTACCCTTCAAGGACAAAACAAAAAAGTTCATGTTTTGTATTTCAGGTTGGATAAATGCGATTGATGTGTTATTTAAGTTTAGATGGTAGGGTAAGGTTTAGAGTAGGATATGAGGTGAAGGCATCTCATTTCTTATTTTTCAACCTCTACATTCACTGGATGCTTTATTACACACATGCTTTGTTAGTGCATCTTGTTGGTGTACAGTAAGTTAGTGCATCTTATTGGTGTACAGTACGTTAGTGCATCTTGTTGGTGTACAGTAAGTTGGTGCATCTTGTTGGTGTACAGTACGTTAGTGCATCTTGTTGGTGTACAGTTAGTGCTTCTTGTTGGTGTACAGTAAGTTGGTGCTTCTTGTTGGTGTACAGTAAGTAAGTGCATCTTATTGGTGTACAGTAAGTTAGTGCATCTTGTTGGTGTACAGTAAGTTGGTGCAGCTTGTTGGTGTACAGTAAGTTGGTGCATCTTGTTGGTGTACAGTTAGTTAGTGCATCTTGTTGGTGTACAGTTAGTTAGTGCTTCTTGTTGGTGTACAGTAAGTTAGTGCTTCTTGTTGGTGTACAGTAAGTTAGTGCATCTTGTTGGTGTACAGTAAGTTGGTGCAGCTTGTTGGTGTACAGTAAGTTGGTGCAGCTTGTTGGTGTACAGTAAGTTAGTGCATCTTGTTGGTGTACAGTAAGTTGGTGCATCTTGTTGGTGTACAGTAAGTTGGTGCATCTTGTTGGTGTACAGTAAGTTAGTGCATCTTGTTGGTGTACAGTAAGTTAGTGCATCTTGTTGGTGTACAGTAAGTTAGTGCATCTTGTTGGTGTACAGTAAGTTGGTGCAGCTTGTTGGTGTACAGTAAGTTGGTGCAGCTTGTTGGTGTACAGTAAGTTGGTGCATCTTGTTGGTGTACAGTAAGTTGGTGCATCTTGTTGGTGTACAGTAAGTTGGTGCATCTTGTTGGTGTACAGTAAGTTGGTGCATCTTGTTGGTGTACAGTAAGTTGGTGCATCTTGTTGGTGTACAGTAAGTTAGTGCTTCTTGTTGGTGTACAGTTAGTGCTTCTTGTTGGTGTACAGTAAGTTGGTGCATCTTGTTGGTGTACAGTAAGTTGGTGCATCTTGTTGGTGTACAGTTAGTGCATCTTGTTGGTGTACAGTAAGTTGGTGCATCTTGTTGGTGTACAGTAAGTTAGTGCATCTTGTTGGTGTACAGTAAGTTGGTGCATCTTGTTGGTGTACAGTAAGTTGGTGCATCTTGTTGGTGTACAGTAAGTTGGTGCATCTTGTTGGTGTACAGTAAGTTGGTGCATCTTGTTGGTGTACAGTAAGTTGGTGCATCTTGTTGGTGTACAGTAAGTTGGTGCATCTTGTTGGTGTACAGTAAGTTGGTGCATCTTGTTGGTGTACAGTTAGTTAGTGCTTCTTGTTGGTGTACAGTTAGTTAGTGCTTCTTGTTGGTGTACCAATCTGTCTCTCTCTCTCTCTGTCTGCCTCTCTCTCACTCACACACACACACACACACACATCCATGCTAAATCCACATCACTACTCTCCTGAGTAAGTGTAACATTACAGTTGATGGACTCATCTAAGACTAATGAAATCCTTTCCATCAGCTCAATTCTTTAACCTCACTCCCAAACCACGCTGCACTATCCAACGCGCACGAGACAAAGCGGAACGAAACCGAATGACGTTTCACGCGTTGATTGGTTAACCTAAACGTGCGCGTGCTATAGAGACAGTATAAAAGCGCAGAGTAACAGAAAGCTGAGCGTTAGTTTCCAGCTAGAAGTGAAAGCTTATTGTTGTGTAAAAAGTAGGAGTAAATATTAACCTGTAAAGATGGTGGATAAATTTGTTGGAACATGGAAGATGATTTCCAGCGATAATTTTGACGAATACATGAAGGCACTGGGTATGTTTGTTTGTTGTTAAAATTATAATATCTAAATGTTTTGTGATTGCAAATATTAAAGTAAATAAGTCATGCAATGTATATTATTTATTTATTTATTTATTATCTAATTAATTAAAAAACATATTCGTCTATATGAATTTTAGATAATATAATAAATTTTTATATTTAAATTTTTCAAAAATTTAAAATTTCATCATACATCTTTTGCTCGAATAAAAGTCACGTTAAAGGTACAGAAATCCTATCAACCTGAAAAAAATCCACTATACAGTTGCATGTTTTTAGTTTTCATGTCTGTTATTAAATGTTGTATAAAATAGACTGACTATGTGAAAATAAATAGACTTTCCGTTCTTCAGGTGTGGGATTTGCCACTCGTCAGGTAGGAAACCGAACCAAGCCCAGCTTCATCTTAAGTGTGGATGACCAAGGACTGATAAGCATGAAGTCCCAGAGCACTTTTAAAACCACTGAGGTCAAATTTAAGCTCAATGAAGCATTTGAGGAGACCACAGCTGACGACAGAAAGACCACGGTCAGTAATGTATTCAGCTATATTTACAGGTTACTTAATAAAGAGTGCAGCTTTGTTATTGTCTATAGACTTGTGTGAATGTGTCTCCTGTCTATGTGCAGACCACGGTGAGCCTCGAGAATGGCAAACTGATGCAAAAACAGACCTGGGATGGCAAAGAGACCACACTAGAGAGAGAAGTGGCTGATGGAAAATTAATAGCGGTGAGAATTTTATTTATGGTCTAGAGAATAAGAGGGTACTTAGATTGCTTATTTAAAATATTTTTACACCCATGATCTTCGGAGGAGTAAACTCCAAACTACATTTCTTTGTACCATAATCCAACAATGCCTACTGTATATACTGTAGAAACTATGTAAGATATTATTTTTTATTAAGTTTTTTAAGTTATTGAGCTTTAGTTTGAACCTATTTGACTTTAGAATTAGGCTTAAAAAAGCTAAATATCAACTGTAAGAACTTTGATAGTAATATGTAATGCAATGACACTGTTATAAAAGCATTCATAATCAGTCCTGGTGCTTTTTTCTTCCCTGATTCTTCCTCTGCAGACATGCAAAATGGGAGATGTGGTGGCGGTGAGGACATATGTAAAAGAGGCATGATTAAATGATCCTGGCTGGATTTTGGAGATGCCTGGCTCAGTTCAATGAGCAAACAGTTTTCCTGTTGTATTCCTATTTGGCACCAAAGCTGTTGCATGCAGCATATTTCATGATGCTTTAAGATAAATCATTGTGGTGTGTTGAATAAAGTTTAAATCATATCTGCCTTCAACAGTGTTGTTCATTTCTTTATTTAGTCTGTTTAACTGTGCATATGGTTAGGTGTGTGATCGTCAAGTTTCAGTAAGGAAAGGACTCTCAGATTTATTTTTCAAAATTGCATCAATTCTTATCCATGTTAAACTGGTCATTGTAGCATCACAGCATTTTAAATCCACTCCAGGTACAGAACTGCTCCATGTACAGTAATTGTAACTCGAAATATTAAAACTTTTAAAACATTGCTCAACAGCTGACCAGCCTTAAATAATAAATGTTATTTGACTACTAAATACAGAGTATGTGAATTAAATACTGATTAAAATAATCTAATCGGTGTCTAATGGCTGCCTTGCTTTTCACATTCAAGTAAGAATCATGTTTTAATCTAATCAAGACAGCTACAGTAATTAACATTTTAAAAGCCCAGAACCCGTCACTGGGTCCAGACACACCTCTTCACCCTTCATACGGATCCCTCTTGCTTTAAGATGGCTAGCTGCCTAATTAACAGGGACATTAATGTTTTTTGTTTTTTTTTCGTAAATTCACTCACAATACACTGAATAAAATATATCTCAATATACTTTGTGTTTTTGAGAGCTACAGGATGTTCCTTTTTTTCTCTCTCTTTTTTGTCCTGAAACATTTCCTTTTAGCACATAGTTTTAAGATGTGCAAGGAAACGAGAGCATAGGTCACTACACCATTGGTCCCTTTGACCGACATTCGAAATAGAAAGTTCCACTCGTTGCTGTTTTCCACAAGAGAGGAAAAAGAGGAGATGGGCTGATTGCAGTTAACTGAAAAAACAGGTGCGTTATGAGCCGACTCCCTACAAGTCCTTACTGTATATTGGGAAAACACAATGCTCTTTCCTATTCCCAGGCCTGTATAAAGTTTAAATAATGGGAGGAGGTACTGGAAAAAAACAACTGTAATTATAATCAAATACTACAAGGTTAGTTTTCAGCTTCTTTCCTGACCACACTGAGATTAAACAAGAAGGACATGTGATATTGAATTACCTCAGAGCTATTTATTATCATTGCGCAGGAGACCCTTCAGAGATCAGGGTGAGGATCCATGCAGCTCTCCCTGTGCAGTAAAACAGCGCATGTGTGTTACTGGTGACTTGAGTATCAGTTAAATCGATTTGTAATAAAGTTGGACAGTGTTCACAAAGGGAAATAAAGGTTACAGTGCAAAAGTATTCAAGATTAGGACATGCTTTTGTGTTGAGTCAGAAACAAGAACTGGGGAACTGGGAATGCTGTTAGGAAAATAGCTTTTATTTCAATGTGACATTCGTGAAAAAATGGTTATGAACATTACAAGTCAGGGGCACATTGGTTTAATGGTTAGCATGCTTGCCTTGTTAGCATGATTCCTTCTCTTGACTGACCTCTGTTCACGCTATTATTGCAGAAATAGCTGATTATCTTAGTTTTATTCAGTTGCCTGTATTATTTATTTATTTATTTTTAGAATATTTAAACATTTAAAAACCTGGTACAATGTGTTCAAGTGTTCTTTATTTTGATGATGATGTGATGTATCCCGTGACCCGGCCCCGGATAAGCGGTAGAAAATGGATGGATGGATGGATGGATGGATGGATGGATGGATGGATGGATTTATGTGATGTATATGAGCTGCTATTTATCGCTTGATTGATGGCATTACATCATATCTTGGAATTGAGGGAAAATTCCTGTCCTTATGGCAAATGAAAGTAAAAATGTCATGTAAAATCTCTGTAAAAAATTGTCTGGTGCAGCCCAAAAATAAGGTTTAAGAAAACTTTTGGTGATCAAATATTTAGAAACATTCCAAGTTATCATTTGTGTAAACCCCTTGAAACATATCACTGAGCTAACAAGCTTTCAGACCTCTTTAAGCATGATTATTTACACCACTAATGAACTGAACATTGTTATTTGATATATTGTTATAAGGGTTCTGTACTGTATATACATGTATGCTGTTTTGTAGGCAGCAGTGTGCACAGTAATAATAGGATAATGCTTTATTGACCATTTCACTTTACACCAGTAAATAATTAAATACATACACACTACATATGTGCAAATAGACGATCAGAGGCAATACTGGGTAAACATTGTTCTATTTCAGGACACAACATATTTGTGAAATTGGTTACAGATATAGACCTGTGGAATGCTGTATACAATGCAGCGCTATTGTCTCTGCGTATTTCATCCTGGGTGTACACACATGACAGGAAGCTGAACTATTGTAGGCTTTATTGATACAGTAGGTTACTGTGGTGTCATTTTGACTTGCAACTTGTTTTGCCTGGACAGACAGTTATTATAGGAATGAAGTCATATCCTTTGAGGAACATCTGGAAAGCTACACTCCAGGACATCACTCCCTCCCTTCCGTTGTCCTTTCTTATTATCAAACACACAATGCTCTTATACAACCATGCCTGGTCAAGTTGAATCACAAGGCCAAGGCTACTGTCTTCTATCCCAGTTTCCAGCATCCTTTGGTATTTACCTGAGGTCATAAAATCCATGGTCTTAGGTTATAAAATTCAGTGGGGAAAAATAGAAATTCAATCTGGTGGCATTGTTCCTAATCCTGCACTGATTAATTTTTGATGGAGCAAATGGCACATTTAAGTCGAATGCACTTTAAGCTCTCTGTATAGTAATTACTTTTTAGTTTATGTGTAGTCATGACAACATGAGCTTAACCACTTTAACACTTAGCATTCCAGCATGTTCCACGAGTATTTATAATGTTCAGTACATATTTAACAGTTTATAGCAAGGTTAAATGGTTAGAAGGTAATGGTCCAGAAATAACGTTCCTGAAACCTAATTACATTGAAAAGTAAACCATATTTACATCAATTGTTTTTCGAACATTGCATTGGAAATTATTTTTCGCATTTTTATTCAAGTATTAAATAAGTATAAGTAAATAAATAAGTTCTAAACAGGTTACATTATATATACAAAATAATTTGCTTCACACTGCTATTAAAATGGTTGCAGGAACGTTCTAGCTCTAGAACATTACAGTCTCCATTGACTATATTCTCCAAGTATTGAACACATTCTAAAACATTGGACACTATCATGTTTCAGAACATCCCTGCAACCTTCTAAAAGTATTATGAAGCAATGACAATAATAATAAAATAAACAAAAGCCATAATAAAATAAATGTTGGAACGTTAGGTCTTGATTTTACACTAGAATCTCTAGAATCTTACTTAAAACCTTTTTAATACTAACAATAATATTAATATTGTAATAATAGTTTGCTTCACAATGCCATTACAAGGTTGCAGGAATGATAGATTTGGAATAATATATTCTCTGATCCTTTTCAGAATCTGTTGAAAAATAAATGAAATTGAATGAAATATTACTGCAACATTCGAATTGCTAAAACATTGGCTGCAGTAATGATTGATTTCATGCTGTTACTATACGTCTGCAGGAACATAATCTCTGAGAACATTATCTCTGAGAGCTAATCTTCTTAGAACCTTTTCGATATGATAATGTAGGAAAACGCTACTTTCTGAAACTTTGATGTAACATTAAGGAAATATTAGAGATACATTCCTTCCATGAACAGTTTGCAGGAACATTACAGATGTTTAAATTATGGTTCTCAAAACACCCAGGACATTTGACAAACCTGCAGAACATTGTTTGCTCAGAAAACACTGAACCTTTTGTTCTGCAACATTATCCAGTAACTAATGTGAGAGTAATAAGAAGGGTGTGTAGCTACAAGTGTGAAGTGTGGGACCAGTTTTTTGGATTCATAGAGTTTAAAAGGTTGTGAAGGTTGTGGTTAAGTGAATAGGTCTTAATTTCATGCCTTTTCAATTCTCCTCTGAGAGTCAGGGGTCAGGACTGCTTTAAGGAAATTTAATGAGAAACTTGTTACCAAGCAACGAGACATTGTAGGATGCCATGAGCATTTATAATAGAGATGGTGAGATAACAGGCTGCTCACCTTTGTTCGGGAAAAAACTCCTTGCACAAGAAAAAAAAAAAATAAAAAATCAGCACCAGCACCTTTGTCTAAAATTAAAAGGCAGAACTAAGGGAATTTCTCAATATTTCATAAAGTCTTCTACCATTTCAGGTTGTGAAATTTAGGACAAAGGCAAATGAGAGCCATGAAAAGGTTGTTGAATGTCTCAGAAATCTCAGGAGCCTCACTATGTTATTGGAATTCTTTTCTGAATTGAATAATATCATGCTTTTGAATCTGCCTCCCAGGATTCACTGAGAGCATGTAATCAGTAACCCACAGTGGGAGCTGGGCTCAGTATGGAGCTGTGAATATGCTGATCTTTAGCCTCTTTAGAGTAAAACCGCAGCATAGGTCCAGGCGCGGCCGGCCACAGATGTACCGCAAACAGAGAAGAAAGATCCACTTTTCCTGTAGGCCATATATCATGTGCTTTTCATTTAATGTCCATTTGAAGACATTGTTTGTGGAATTTGAGTTACAGTACACCAAAGCTCTAGTGATTATTTAAGTAGGGAACAAAAAATTTAAATAGTTTTATCTTATTATAACTGTTAACACCCCGAAGTCTTGAATACAGAAATTTTGAAAACAATTGAAATTTCTGATGAATTAATTCATCACACAGTGTACCTTTTCTCCATTAGTGATATTCAATGACCTGCCATGGACTCCAGTTCAGTGTTCTCAGGATAGGCTCCAGATCCTCTGTAAATTTATCAGGAGAAGAAAAGTGATTACTGAAAGTGAGTGAGTGAGTTATTTTTAATGTTGTGTAGCTGCTGTAATCACTTATGCTATAGCAACTATCAACTGTCATCTCCTCTATTGTGAAATTAAAAAGAAACAAACTGCAAATTGTCAATAGAGACTCCTTGCATATCCATAATTACAAAATAAAACACATGTGAAGTGTATTCACATAAACCTGTGATTTGTTAGATATATATGTTATAAAAGATTAATCAGTACGTCCTGACCAATCAGAATCAAGCATTCAGGATCACTGTGGTATGTAGATTTAAGATGAAATGAGATCATGGACAAGAACCTATGGTATAAGCAAAAAGAGTGTCATCTGCTAAATAAAAATTCTTTTAAGAGAAGTTAATAAACTTTGACTATATTTTTTGGAGAAAAATATATCACTGCCATGACTCAAGGACTTTTACGTCATTTAAGCACGTGACAAAAAATGATGAATGCTGTCCTTAATTAACTTCATTGTGTTTTTGTGTATTAGAATGCAACATTTGTTCCAGATCTAAACATCTAGAGATGCTTATCAGTGTGAAACAAAAGAGAGGTCAACGGACGTGCGTCGAAATGTAAGGCAATGGTGAAGGCCTGCTGCCAGGAGTTTAGTTAGAAAACTTAATACCTTCTAATTTGGTACAAAATGTGCATTGGGACAGTGGTCTTCTTCTACGCATGTTAGTCTGTGCCAAAACAGAAAAAAAATGGATTTATACTACGAAGTCCCTACGATTTAAAGTAATTCTAACAACTAAATGTTTAAAAAAAAATCCTGTTTTCCACCATCCTTATCCTCAGGATATCAATGCAAAAAATATACAGTAAATTTGTGTATATGCCCTTATTATTTTTTTTCTTCTTGTGAAAAACATTTGTGATCAGTCAAATCTTCTGGCTTTGCAAATATTGTCTTCTTATTTTGTCCACTCATAGTTTAATGGCACTTTAATTTGCGCTCTGAAAGTTAGAGCAGTGGTGTGTGGCATTATGATCATTTATCTTTCAGCACTTTATAGTTTTCAGTCATCTGTTGTGTATAGTTTCCAAAACAGTGTGTAACATTTGATTACATTTTTGATTTATATATATGTGTGTGTTGATCCTCTGTTTAAATTGACAAATCCAAGGAGTAATAAACAGAAAAACATCAGTGTAATATCTGTAATGTCTGACCTGACAGGACTAGCTTACTGAACCATTACAAAAGCTCAGAGACTGGTTTCCTAAAAGAATTGTAAATTTAGGTGCATTGTAACTAGGGTAGAGAGAGAGAGAGTTTAATCTGACCCTCGCTCTATTATATATAGTGATGATCCCTGCTGTAAGATGGGAAAAGCCTTGAAATATTTCTCGTCTGAGCTTAGTTTATTTTTAAACATTGACATTTTTTATTTGAACCAAGAGTATGTTGAGAACAAGGAGTTGTGTTTTAGTGTGTCATGGAATTTCGGAGGGAAACATGCTGACACTCTGAAGCCTGGGATTAGCTTAGTCTCTAAGGAGCCTCTAGCTTTTCCCCACACATGGTCTGAGATAAGCCAACGGGCAGGAGTTAGAGAAATTTGGTGTGTTTAGGAGATAAAGTTGTGTGGTAGATAAGGTTCTGATTGAACTTCAGCTCTACAGAACCATCCTGACCTAAAAGCATAAATTCATCACAAACATTTTGTAGGCTGTGAGTCCTAACAGACTAGAATAGTCAGATAATAGATAAATAATCTTTCCGATGCCTTTTTATCCGGTGTTTTTGCTTTCATGGATTTGGTCCAGGTCAAAAAAGGAAGACAATCCCCTTCCTGTAGTAAAGAGAAAGGAACATAAGCAAGTGAACAAGTAAACATACACAGATTGAGACTTTCTCCTACTAACACTGATATGCCTTAGCCTGTATCATAATTAAACCCAAGAGTTTGGAAAACAATGCATTCATAAACACAATTTACAATTCATGAACGCACTTCCACAAACTGTGGGGATAAGATAACATTGGCTTGCAGAAGCGTAAAGGAAACAGGAAGCCATCAGTCACTTTGATAAACTCTTTGTTCTTCTTGAATGTAAATACGACTTTGACCATTAACAACTTTTTAGCCTCTAACTGCGATTCAAAATCACAAACAAGACTACTGGCCATGGGGAGTCCTTGACAACAAAACCACAAAAGCATGTAAGGGCTAAACATGGCAACATGGCTTATTACTCATGGGGGCTATGCTGCACTAAATATGTCTGATTTAGCCTTCAGTGGAGTGCTTTGAAATGGAGGCCACTGGAGTTCTTGCTCAACACAGCTGTGAGTAAAGAAAATAAACATCATTGTCAGCAGTGTAGGAGTGTCACTGCTTCAACCACATGTTCTCCTGCCTCACTTTTGATCCAGATTTGTAGACTGGGGAAATGGCTCACATGACAGATAGGAACACACAGAGAGCTGAATTGAGCTTTGGTGAGATCACAAAAGAATGAGGTGGTGGGAGGTATAAGAGGTCTGTCTTCAGGAAGCTAAGACCTTTAGACATGTACTTGCCTCTTGGCATAAATAATTCACTTAATTGGGCTTGTGTCACACATACAGCACGGTACAAATTCCTGTTCGATCACAACTTTTTAGGGGGTTAAGCTCCCTCTTGCATTTAAAGTGAAAAAAACCAAACATTAATATACGCTTTAATTATTTGCTATGAATAAATATCCTTAAGCAAACTATTAAGGTTTTTTGTTTAATCAAATGCAACAGCACCATCAGCTAGGAGAAAACTACACTGAACAGTATGAAGAAATGAGGCTTGGGGCTGGTGCTCATTTCTTTCTACCCCCCGACTGTAGATTCATGCAGCCAATCATTGACAATCATATCTAGTGATAACACAAAAAGAATTACAGCCGAATTTTCTTAAAACATTTGTCTCAAATTTCAGCTCTCAAAACATATGGACTGAAAACAGCGTTTGTTGTGCTGGGAAAACCCTGCACTCATTCGTGTTTTCAGTCCATATCACATGCCCCTGTCCTGTCATAAGCATGTAATGCTAATGGTTCCATTTAATGTGTTAAGCCCATAAGTAGTTTGTTTGTGTATATCCTAGTCCTGCTATGAAGTCGTATCATGCATTTCTAGGGTTAAGTCTGTGTCTTGTTGCCTGGTGCTGTATTTCCTTCCTCAGTCTTTCCTGGCTTTGACCTGTGCATGTGTTTTCATGGTTGATCATGAATTATCTTGTTTTAATATTACCTGCATGTGTTCTGAGCCATTTTATGGACAGTGCCTATGATACTCAGATTTCCCTTAACATCCACGATAATGTATACATCCGTCACATCCAAAACACATCTTCAGCAGTGATTGAGAAGGTTGTGTGTTTGTGTTTGTGTGAATTAGGATGAATTATTTACTCTATCATTATTTTCTTCCCAGAATGCCTTTAAAGAAGAAACTGAAAAAAGATTAACACATTGTTTAATCAATCAAAAAATACTAAATAAATAAAATAACAACAATACCATTAATGTTTTTTTAAATACAAAACAATTACAACTATATTGCTGAACAAATTTTGTATGTTTTTTGTTGTGCTAGCTTTGCACTAGTTTGCTATAATGCTATTGCTATAAGACTGTAATATAATCCATTGCTCAACCCTAATAGTTTCATTTTTAAACAGTGACTATAAGCAAAATACTAGTTCATATGTGGTTGTATAACATGACTCCTTCCTTGCTAAATGGCCAGGCTACAACATCTTCATTTCTTTTTCTTCTTATTTCTATTCTTCCTTTTCAACCTTGTATAATGAAAAACTCCAATATTAAAACACTAGAATCCAAGGGGCATGGAATATTACATCCTGGTATGATGCATAAATACATACTACTTTCAGTGACATTAGAACATGTATACCGTAATCCCGTGCCAACTTCTCAGGTTTTTTTATTTTTTATTTCTAGGCCAGTGCTTGCCAAATGTATACTACATATCATGTAATGCAGTGTGTTGGGAAAGGGTAATAATCTGTGGCATTAAGTTTAAAAATAAATTGTGGTTTGTATATATTAATTTCTACCCATGGCTCAAAACAAATCCACCAAATCATCTCATAGGCACTTAGATTTTCTCTTTTCAATGCAGGTGAATGTGTTGACAATTTTGTCTCTAATAGACATGCCTATACTACAGAGGTGGTATATAACAATTAGGTTGAAAAATGCTGGCGGATTCGTTTAACTGAAAGATACTATATTTAATATAAACTAGTAATAAGCTGATTTTACAATTTGTTGATTTGAAACCTTCATTGTATTATTTGTATTCAAATGGCATAATAATTTCGGAACATCACATCATCACAGGAATGTGACAAAAAGGTCAACTAAGGAATAGAGCTGAGACAATTCTATGAGAACTACTGAGTCTGGGTTGAACTTTGCTGCTAGTCCGAGCTTGTTCTCTCACACTCCCACTAGCAGCAAAGTTTAGATAAGAAATGCATTTCATAAGCAATAAGTGACCATCTGGATTCAGACTTAACTCTTAAACAGTGTGACCCCATATACTGTAGCTCTAACTAAAACCAGAACTGTATTGACTGTCTGTATTTCAACACACATTGCATTGACCCAGACACACACTTTAACCATAATCCTTGGCTGTGGGTTTCAACAGAGGTCAGCATTTGCTGGTCAGCTTTTGCTTTACACTGATTATTTCTGGGCATGGTACACCATGGCTTGTCAGGGGTGATCAGAATCAATCTGGTCCATTTTTCCGCATGGAAACCTCCTTTCAATGTTCAGCACAGTCATTGGAAAAGTCAGACCTTACTCATGGGCCTAGTGCTGGCCAGTCAGCAAATATGGCCCTGACAGCAAAGAGTGAATATGACACAGTGCTGCCAATATATCACAGCTTTTTTTTTCCAGCTGTCGACCCCAATAACCACCTGGTGGCAAAACCAATTTTATGTTGTTGTTGCTAGAATCTGAATCTATTGCCTTTGATGGGCTCTTAAGCCCACAGAAAGCTGCACAATAAGACATCTCTAAATCATCTTATTAATAAACGATTTCAATTAGTAGTACTCCTGCAGTAGCCTGAGATCTTTCCACTTGGGTTTGGGGGAAAAATTGTGAGATTGGACTTAAAAAAACAAAACAATACAAACAAACAAACAAACAAACAACAAAAAAACACATAAATGCAATGCAGTTGTTACAGCCACTGTACCGGTCTGTAGAGGTGAAGTAGGAACAAAAATCAGTTTGCAAACAAAGCTCCCTGTTTACCGGTCAATATAAGTCACTATCCTATGGTTACAAGCTGTTAAGCAGGTTTGGGTACCTTACAAGGATTAGTTCTGTTACTCCCCCACTAGAGCATTACCAGGTACATAACTGGACAAAGACCCAAGAGCAAGCCCAGGATGCAATGAAGAAGAAATCATCTTGCAGTTGGCTTGGGAACATCTGGGGATCATATGGTAGCTGGGATCTATGGCTGGAGAGAGAGAGAGATACATGACTGGACTGTAAGGAAAATTACAGAATGAATGAAAGGTGATCCTGGGCATAAAGAGCTTGCTCATGTACCTGGCTCAAATGATTTTAGGAGTGACGTATGTAACAGAAAAGGTGATGTGGTGGGTAGGTATTCCTAACTAACTTCAAGTTGTTGAATGATTAACTTTCACCTCACATCTGTCATACTGAATGCAGAATGGTGCCATATCTGTACTATATTATACTATATAATACTTTTTGTATTTTGTTATTATTGAGATATATATAATGTAGCTGCAATACTTTCAGTGTTAGCAATGGGATGCTGAACGTCCATAAATTGTGTATAGTAATGACACTGCTGCCATCTTGTGATAATCTATTAAATGTGACTCATGATTTGTCTTTGCAGTTACATTCACGTGGATATATGGCGCATGCGCAGTATCATGAATAGGTTACATTCGACTCAGTTATTGTTTATTTTAAAGTTACTTCATAACATACTAATAAAATAGCTTATTGTTTATCAGATTACATTTAAAAAAAAATAAATTATACCGTCTACTTTTCTCATTTTGCTTAACTTCCTGTAAAGTGCACAATTATGGTTTGTTTATGGTCTGTACCATTCATATCTATGTTCATAGGAGTACTACTTTAACGCGTATGTTTGTAAAATATTTTAAACGTGTTTATACATGTGTAATTTAAATTTTAGCATACATAATATATTTTAAAGGTAAAATAATCTTTTTTGAAGGCAAAATAATTAACGGCTATAAGACCATAGCAGCTCACAATGGTACATTCCAAGATGTGGCGAAAAGCATTGCTATTCGATTCCAGATCTTGTGGAGTCGACTCAGAGTCGTATTTCAGTAGCTTTCGCTCAAAAAATAATTTTTTGATTTATGATCAAATTTTCTGATCGTAGGTTTTGTTGTATTGAGCCGGATATGTGGAAGACGCGGTCAACTGAGTCTCAAACTCTGTCACTTCGCACGTCTTGGTGACAAGTGTGGAGTCGATTCTGTATTCTTGAGAGTCTTGAGCTTTACGAAGATCAAGTAATGACTGTATCGTTTGGACAGATTAGGTTCTTCAGGCTGAGATAACGTTGACGATTAAATACAATATACACCCAAATAAAAATGGCTGCAGCGAAACAAGATATTTCGCGGACCTATAGAACGGATATTAAGGGACAGAACGGGGATGTAGACGTGTCAAGGGCGGAATACTGTAATAAGCTGCGGGAGTGGATGTGGCATTACTACTGCGGCTATGCGAGCTGGCAGAGCTGGATGTGCGTGTCGACGCTACCTTTACCTCCTCCGTGGTTTCTGCCACAGCCGGGCAGCCAAGCGGCTAACAGCCCTCCGTATCCACCCGTCCCGACATCCGCAGACATCTCTAATTGGTACATTCAGCTCACCAGTCAGCCCCAGATAAATGCCACAGCAGGTCCTCAGGCCGGGAATTCATCTACATCAACACCCCCGTCAGCGGCTGCAAGTCCGGCGCAGGCGAATGGAAACCCACCACAGCAAGCAGGTACGTTAGCACGTTAGCTTGATGCTAGTTAGCTAAACCAACTAGCGGCTAAAGCAGAAAAGTTGTCGATGCTTTCGCTTAACTTTTGCGTTTAGATTAATGCAGCACCTAACTTAACACAAAGATATTAACGTTATTACTTTACTAAACTTTACTTTACTAAAGTGAAGTGTATACACCCCTAAACCTACATGTACACCTCTATGTACACCCCTAAACCTACATGTACACCTCTATGTACACCCTTAAACCTACATGTACACCTCTATGTACACCCTTAAACCTACATGTACACCTCTATGTACACCCCTAAACCTACATGTACACCTCTATGTACACCCCTAAACCTACATGTACACCTCTATGTACACCCCTAAACCTACATGTACACCTCTATGTACACCCCTAAACCTACATGTACACCTCTATGTACACCCCTAAACCTACATGTACACCTCTATGTACACCCCTAAACCTACATGTACACCTCTATGTACACCCCTAAACCTACATGTACACCTCTATGTACACCCCTAAACCTACATGTACACCTCTATGTACACCCCTAAACCTACATGTACACCTCTATGTACACCCTTAAACCTACATGTACACCTCTATGTACACCCTTAAACCTACATGTACACCTCTATGTACACCCCTAAACCTACATGTACACCTCTATGTACACCCCTAAACCTACATGTACACCTCTATGTACACCCCTAAACCTACATGTACACCTCTATGTACACCCCTAAACCTACATGTACACCTCTATGTACACCCCTAAACCTACATGTACACCTCTATGTACACCCCTAAACCTACATGTACACCTCTATGTACACCCCTAAACCTACATGTACACCTCTATGTACACCCCTAAACCTACATTTACACCTCTATGTACACCCTAAACCTACATTTACACCTCTATGTACACCCTAAACCTACATGTACACCCCTAAACCTACATTTACACCTCTATGTACACCCTAAACCTACATTTACACCTCTATGTACACCCTAAACCTACATTTACACCTCTATGTACACCCTAAACCTACATTTACACCTCTATGTACACCCCAAACCTACATGTACACCTCTATGTACACCTCAAACCTGCATGTACACCTCTATGTACACCCCTAAACCTGCATGTACACCCCTAAACCTACATGTACACCCCTAAACCTACATGTACACCCCTAAACCTACATGTACACCCCTAAACCTACATGTACACCCCTAAACATACATGTACACCCCTAAACCTATATGTACCCTACATGTACACCCCTAAACCTACATGTACACCTCTAAGCCTACATGTACACCTTTAAAACTTCATGTACACCCCTAAACCTACATGTACACCTCTATGTACACCCCTAAACCTACAGGTACCCTAGATGTACACCTCTAAACCTACATATACCCTATCCTTTCCTTCAAACCTACACATATCCTACATTTTTACCTATAAAACTGCAAATACACCCCTACACCTAAATGTGTGCAAAATATACATCTATAAACATACATATACTTTTCTAATTATACACATACACCCCAAATTCTACATGCACACATCAATATCTACATGTACACCACTAAATTTATAAATTTATATGTACCAGAGGGACACTGCTAATACAGTTTAATAGGAGAAAAATGTAAACATAAGGGATAACAGTAAAGTTTTGTTGTTAGGATCAACAGGTAATTTAGTGGCTATGGCACCAGTGAAAATAGAACTACATATCAGTTTAAAACTGAAAAACTCAAATCTTGTAATAAAATTCTTTACTTCATTTGAGATGAAAGAAGCTAGTTTAAAAAAAACAGAGCTGTCAAAATTAAATTCCATTTCCATCATGTCTTTTTTTTTTTTTATCTTATCACTTGTAGGTAGAGAGTACACTATTCCCTCACCTTTACACAGGTTTCTAGCTGAAATGGTGGATTTCTTCATTCTCTTCTGTGTTAAAGCGACAATCGTTTTGTGGATCATGCACCTAAGTGGAATGAAGTAAGGACCGGTGACATTGATGCACAGTGGTCTTCATTTTGCTACAATCATGCAAATGTCTGTCTATTTGTGCGAGTTTGAGTTGTATGCTCTGTGCATACCACAGGGACATTTCTAAAGTCATCATGCAGTTTGTAGTGGAGGAGATCGATGAGAACACGTCTCTGGAGGACCTGCAGAAGATGATGGTGGTGGCTCTGGTGTACAGGGTTTTAGTTTGTTTCTATGAGGTCAGTCAATGTTTTCTCTTATTGAGAGGCATGTTCACAAGTAAAAGTAAATAAATATTTATGTTTATTTTGCCCATTGAGAATTCAATGTCTGCCAAAACCTTTATTATGATTGAAGCTGTATGTGGTTTTTCAGCTATTTAAAAAAATTATAGTATTTTACTGACAAAGTAAAACCCAACAATCAGAGATATGGTTGGTGAAATGCTGTAGAAATACTCTACTGAAGAAGCTACATCCCCAAATGAAGCACTATGCGTTATATATTGTGGACTCTACTGGAGTGTAGTGCCGGGCTATTCAATTTGCGTCCCACTGGTCGAACCTGCCCCTCAAGGTAATTTGTTCCGGCCCTTCATGTAGCCTAGTGTGAAAGACATCTCTAGAATAAATTCAGTTCAGTCGAACAACGGACCCTACAGTTAAAAGGAGGTTAGGTGAGTGCAAGCAGCCTCTCCTGTGAGATGTGATGACTAACAGTACAATCACAGATGAAGTTTTGTTCATATCATTTCTTCTGTTATTTCTTCCTTCAAAAAACAGGAAATTCAGTAAAACAACATTTAGAATACGCTACTACCCTAGCTTTACTTACACTTGTGAATCGTCCTTCTCACACACGAATGCCATTAAAATGAACAACAGCCCAGCACCTGCACCACTGTATGTGTATTGCACTGGCAACATATACAACAGATTTCACTGCTTTTACAAAACCTATTAAATGTCATTTCTTTAATTAGAAGGTGACCTAAATGTTTGCCAATTATTGGAATGGCTGTCAAAAAATACCACGGAACAATGTTATTTTCCATATTGTGTACTTTTTTTATGTGTACACAAGCATGTCTAACACAAAAATACAACACACGTTTCATCACAACAAGACATATCTCTACATCCCCTTATTTGAACTGCTTTTCATGAACTGGCCCTATGACAAACTAATTGAATATGAATGAATTATAAGAGTCATATCATCTCAAGTGGAACTGTTTTGTATTAAACAGAAGTATAAGCCTAGTTTCCCGTGCGATGGCAAATTACCTAAAGAGCATGGTGCTAGCTTCAGCAGAATGCATTCTGGAAACAGGAATTCTCTGTTTTTTAGGTCTTGACTCATCTTGTAGCTGTTTGGTTTAATGCTTCAAAAGAATTTTCTGAAAGGTCTGTAATGAATGGAAAGTTACTTGCAGGAAGCTGTCAGTTACTGTAGAGCTCAGTAAATATTAAATATGTTTTTCCAGTTGATTGAATTGGAATAGATTACAAATAAAATGAACTGGGAATTTTTTTTTTACTTTGCCATCACTCTTCTTTTTTTATTCTTTTTAAATGTGTCTAACATTTGCTGCCAAATCATTCTGGAGGGAACTGTCTAAAACCTTTTAATACAGTAATGATGCAGCTTCCACTGTTGTTTGCTCTTAATTGCAATTTCATAACGCTTATTATTAACATTCAGTTTCCCATCAACCCTCATGTCTTTCTTCCCTTTCTGTCAAAAAAGCAAAAGTTTAATGTAGTCTGATGTCTAGCATGAAGAATCTAAAAATAATGTTCACAGAACTGTTAATGTTCTAAACTTCAGACTCTGCTGAATTATTTCTTTGTTATAATCACACCAACTGTGTTTTCTTCATGCTCAGTTGATTGTCCATAAATAATTCAGAAAGGTTTGCTTCATATTCTCTACCAGAAAACAAACCAAAAGCTCCTGATTCAGACTCTGCCAGCAGGCTAATATGACCGCAAGAGAGACTCCTGTATGACACTTTATACATTTTTTATAATTCTGTTTGCTAAAAGCTTGCATTTTCACTGTGTAATGCTGTCTGTCTACTCAACAGCTCTTCAGATCATCACATTTTATTTCTTTGCACTTGGATTTTTATTTTTTATTTTTACAGATTATCTGTATTTGGGGAGCTGGGGGTGCCACTCCTGGGAAGTTCCTGCTCGGTTTGCGAGTTGTCACCTGTGACTCTACAGTTTTAGTAAGGCCCAACCGCGTCCTTGTGGCCCCAGCATCTAACGTCACCTTGTCAGCGTGAGTGACTTCCTGAGAAATCCTGCTGATCCATAAACAACCTACTAATACAGATATCTAATTTGTTCCTGGCTTGTTTCCTTCCACAGATCCACTGTACGGGCCTTGAATAAGAACCTATCCATTGCGTTCCTCTTTCCGGTCTTCATCACATTGCTCTTCTTCCAGCACAACCGGACTGTGTATGACATTGTGGCAGGCACCATTGTTGTCCGGCGTAGGGGGGCCAGATGACCGGATTAGAGAGGGACTGAATGTAACATAGTATTACAGAAGCCTAAAGGTTATAGCCATAAAAGGTCAGACCTGTTTTTTGTTTAATTTTAAATACATATCCTTAATTTATTCAAATTGTAGATTTGTTGGTTGCGTTTCAGTTGTTAAACATGTTGCTTGTCAATACACTCCAACCAAAAATCAGGAATCTACCTAGTGGAACAACAGTTGAAAAAAATACCAACTCATTTTGATTTTTATAGATTTGTAGATTTACATGCTGCCTTACAAGTCAGAGAACAGTGACCCACAAGAAAGCTGAATATTTGGATGATTTGATTCTGTTAAATCTACTGATATATCACATATCAGCATTAAAGCAGAGAGCATGAATTACTCCAGTGAGAGGCACAGCTATGAGCACAGTGATGAAGAACTGAGGCATGAGGGAGGACGTAGCCGGACATGAGCAGGAAAGCTTTACATAATCACCTCATCTTCTCAAAATATACTGAGACAGGTAACAAAGTAGGATATAATACTAAGTTTTGAGACTGAGGCCTGTTTTCTTTTCAATCGTTTATGTTAATTTTTCAGGGTATGTCTGATGGTATCACCACTAAACATCTGTTTTCACTCACAGTTGGAGATGTGCCTCTAGTAACCACCTGTGTTTTTGTAACTAGGCCAGTGGAACTTATTTAAATGTTCTACACATTTTCCGGTAAAGAACATCACTCTCAGTTTTATATGAGAAGATCTAAATCCGGAGTGGACAAATACATTGATTAGCGAGCTCACTATGTTCTAAGTAATAGCAGCCAAGCTCATGGTTTTATGTAATAATTCATGTCAAGCAAGGGAATTAATGTGCAATCTTGCAGAGTGTAAAACTGTACTTGTTTCAGTTCTTATCCTTTCCACAACCCTGACAGTAAGTCTCTTCTGGCATTGAGAGAGATTCTTTGAGTCTGGATTGCACCTTCATTTCTTCTCGACATGCTTCGACCGCATGAGGTCAGCAAAGGTGTTCTATGATGTGAGGTACATTTAAGTTTTATTAAGGTTTATTTATTTCCATTCTCTGCTGTTGAACCTACTCGTCCATCAGGTACCTGTGTATAATAAAAAAAAACAACATCCTGAACTTTTCTGTGCTTGTCCTGCAATCCCAGGCTAACAGTCGCTCCAAAAAAATCCATGTATGCAGCTGGAAAGATATCTTCTCTTATATCTAGACTTGTTTTTCTGAAGCCTACCTCTGCACAGGCAATGACAGGATGCAAGATCTGACACATACATTCTATACAACCGACAGTCAGTTACTCGCTGTTACTCCCAGTGTCACAGTTTGTCACTGAGTAATTGCAGTGCCTAATTATTGACTGATGCAGCTTGACAATCTGAAAAGAGATAAAGTGCCAAAATGTTATTTTTGTGAATTAAATGGTAACATTTACACAACATTAAATGGTAGTTTATTGCTGTAATTCCCCTTTAACACAGTCTGAGAATTCCACACCCAGTTTGAGAATTTTCATTTTAGAACAGGAAACTAAACTTTTAAGTTTTAGGTTGAAGAATCGTTCATCTGAGATGTTTTGGAGATCTCCAAAGCTGGACTTTTCAGAGCAGCTCAACTCAGCTCTTATTAGTAGTAAAGGGGTCTACAGTAATGGAGTTTGGAGGGAAAAATATCCACCCTTGCGTTTATCCTGCTTACAGCACTTTTGTCTCACACGCTCCCATCTGGAATGTTCCACTCTGTTAGAGCCATCAGTATCTGGAAGGCTGTAAACACAGCTGCATGCCTGAAGCTCTCTTAGCTTTACAGGATCATCACAATATGACATGTATATAAAGACTTCAAAATAACGATCGCTGCTGGTTGCTGATGAAACTTTTCAGTGTGTCCAATTGCCCAGAATACTCTTGCAATGTTTGTTTGCGTGTGTGTGTTTGTAAATTATGCGTGCATTATGATTATTGAATAAGAGAATTTTAAATTTTATGTAAAAATGTATTTGATCTTTAAAAGCCTTGTGTGAATATAAACATATGTTTATTATAAGATTGAATATGAAGTCTGGCATTTTGAGCATATATTCTGACAGTATAATGATCATTAAATGGTCAAATTGTGTACTTTGGGTTTTTTTCTTTCTTTCTTACAGGTGTTAAATGGATTTAGACCAGTAGGGGGAGCTATTTGCACACAAATGCAAAAAACATTAGTGTTTGAATATGAATGGCGTTGCAAGTTCAGTACAGTGACCGCATCAAAGTAAGCAGTAAATTAAGTCTTGATTACATATTATGTCCAATCAGACACAATTACTGATGAATTATGTTTGTCGCTTAACAACAACAACCAAAAAACCCACAATTCTGTATCATTTGTTCTTATGTCTTCATTTCCCCCTGCATGGACTTGGACTTCCCCCCTCAGTCCTGAAAACATTCTTCATAATCAGATCCGCATGAGTCCAATAAAGAAAAGAGTCATGATCACCTCAGCACACACAATAGCTCATACATCAAGACAACAGTGCAAACTAGAATGTGCCATGAGTGCAAACAAATGCATAAGATTAGAAATATAGCATTATGATTTACTCTGCTGTTATAGGAAGTATGAGAGTTTTGGTGTAGAAATACAAACTCTTCATGTCACAATCATGTTATGCCATCACATGGCAGGTTAGTTTCCTTTAGTAGGATGCCATGTTGTGTTTGACTTGAATTCTTGCATTTTTGTGAATGACAATTCTCCCTTTTTTGTATCATTTAAACTACATTTACAGCATCATTTACAGCATGCCAAATTTCCTTACGTGTAGTAACTTGCACAACCACTGAACTATACATTTGAATCACTGTATTCAAAGCCCTGAGTGCTTACTATCACCTCATGGAAATATTCAACTAAATCCCTAACATGCATTTAAGTATGTCTTAACCCTCCTGCAGTAATCCTCTGAATTCCTATGCAAATTAGGAATTTGACCTTGTCTGTTTTGACTGCTTATAAAAAAATTAAGTGTATATGATAGCCTTTTTTTCTTGTTTACAACATATTAACATATATTTTGCAAAAGAATTTTGTAGATTTGGTATAATAAACTTCATTAATATGCAAAAATGTCTTTCTAGTAAAAAAAAAAAATATTTTCACTATAGAGGCACAAAAGCTAATGCACAATTACAAGCTGATATATTTCAAAGCCAAGGTATATTTTTACACTTGTTATGTCTATTTTGCCTACCAGATGCCATCTGATCACCCAAAAACGGGCCACACACACACACACACACAGATCACTCAAAAACATAGCATAATTTATTGTGAATAAAATTTCCTTTACACATCTTATGCTTTTTATTATATTTAATTTATAAACAATAAACCTCATGAAATTATGCCATGTTTTTGAGTAAATTAAGCAGAAATTATTAAATATTATTTAGGATAACCACCACTGGCTGGTGTATGTCAAACATTACCAGGTCAAAGCTGACTGATGCAACTAAATTCATAAATAAGAGAGAGGAAACAAATATGATTTGAATATGAAAACACAACGTGTGTGTGTGTGTGTAAAGCTTGAGAAGAGAAGATATTGTCCCCAGCTGGACAAATGCATATAACAAGTGTGAAATATTTACAAATGATTGTTTTTTTTTTTCGAGGCCCAATGAATTGCAATGCCCAATGCTTTTGTGTGTGTGTGTAAAGCTTGTTGGTAGATCAGATTTTGTCCCCAGCTGGACAATTGCATCTAACAAGTGTGAAATATTTACAAATGAGTAGCTTTTGTTTTTTTCTGGAGGCCTAATGAATTGCAATGCCCAATGCTTGTGTGTGTGTGTGTGTGTGTGTGTGTGTGTGTGTGTGTGTGTGTGTGTGTGTGTGTGTTTGTGTGTGTAGCATCATTTCGGTAGATCATATTTTGCCCTCTGCTAAGCAAAGGTATATCAAAAGTGTGAAATATTTACAAATGTGTAGCTTTTTTTTTCTAGAGGCCTAATGAAATGCAATGCCCAATTTGTGTGTGTGTGTGTGTGTGTGTGTGTGTGTGTGTGTGTGCGTGTGCGTGTGTGCGTGTTTTGGGTGCGTTAGTGGACATTTTATGTGTGCATTTTTGTGTCTGTATGTATGTTCATTGCTTTGAAAAGGGCAAAAGTGTGACCTATTGCCTCACTAAATGTGGCCGAGTCAAATTGACTCGGGATGACTTGAGGAGGAAAGTATTTATTTCACGAACACATAAGTTCAACGAAAATACACGAAATAATTTTTACTTGCAAAGTTCATAATTTGGAACAATACTGGTAAATTTCAGGCAAATATGTGGAACGAAACCCAAGTTATGACACATTAAACTTTCCAGATGAGTCAAATAGACCCCAGGTCTGCAGAAGGGTTAAAATGGCTTGATCCATTTAGACAGGCTAAATAAATAGTTTTTTTTTTTTTGGTGTATTTTTGCTATAAAATGCTGCCAAGCATAGATTTATTGTGCTGACTGAGTTTTAGCTATTAAAAAAAAAGAAAAGGAATAAAGAAAGTTTTTTCCTGTTAAGCCAAGTCTCAAGTTAAATCTAAATGTTCGAGAAACTCCTGCCCTCATTACAATCACACAATATCAGGAGTTGTAAAGTGATTAAAAGTTAAAAACCGTAGCACAATCATATTCTTATGTGTACGCCATCCACAAATTTCACCCATATGTCTTCTTAATCTTTAATGTAATTGGATGTGAGCTGCACATCTGGTTTAACCAAGGGATTTCTGGGAAAGTCGTCCTGACATCCTTATGACACAGAGTACAACAGCAGTACAAGCTAAGAGCGATTGATTCTGGGAAGTGAAAATGAGAGTCTTTCATGTAAGTCGTCATCCAAATCCCAAAGGCTTGGTTTAAAAAGGTAGCAATGCCAAATATAGATAAGTTTAAACTCATATGGTGATGGCAAGATTACTGTGCAAAATGTTAATCAGACACCTCTTAACCCTTACATCTGGAGTCTGGATCAATCAGTTCTTTTAGTGGCCCGTCTGTAAACACTTGGTCTCACCAATGCTGAGTTGTGGCTGTGTTTAGTCAGCTTTGGATGAATTCATCGCAGTCATTCTGTGCCAGATGAAGTAGAAAAAATAATCAGACCATTACTCATTTGTCATTAGTGATAGTGTTCCCAGATGGTAGCCTGTGAACTGCTTTACATGGTAAAATCCTTTACTATAAATGGACTTTCTTCAAATGAAATATGTTTCTCTTTTGCAAGAAAATGTTTCAGGACATCTGGGCTGTTGATATATATGCGACATCACATAATGTGTTCCCTCTTTGCACTAGGCTGCACACAGTGCACTTTATGTGGCTAGGACAACTTATTTTTAAGTCATTAGCTCCGTGTTGTTTTATGTAGCTGTTTGTTTTATGTACTGTAGCATCACGGTCATGGAGAAACGCTGTCTCGTTTTACTATGTACTGCTTCAGCTACTGTATATATGGTTGAAATGACAAAAAAAGCTACTTGACTTTACTTGATTTCCCATAATGCAACATAATTACACAAGGTGTGATGAAGTTACAGAATTTTATTGCCAATTGTATAGTACATATATACAGCAAGGCTTAATAGCAGAATCAAAGCTGTGTGTGTGTGTGTGTGTGTGTGTGTGTGTGTGTGTGTGTGTGTGTGTGTGTGTGTGTGTGTGTGTATTGTCACTTCTGAATTTCGTGCTTAGCCACACCACCACATATGCATTACCCAAACTTCTGGAAGCACACACAAGTCTATAGGATGTCTTTGAATGCTGTAGAATTGGAACTCAAACCTGTTCCAGCGTGACAATGCTGCCGTGCCCAAAATGAGCTCCATGAACACATGGTGCTTTAGGGGAGAACTGCACCCCAGACATCCTCACCTGACATCACTGCTGATTTCTTGTGGCTGAATGAACACAAATTACACAAATTATCGACACTAAAGGCAGACTGGAATATATCCATACACCTGGAATATACACACATACACATACACCTGGAATATACACACATACACATACACCTGGAATATACTGTACACACATACACATACACCTGGAATATACTGTACACACATACACATACACCTGGAATATACTGTACACACATACACATACACCTGGAATGTACACACATACACATACACCTGGAATATACACACATACACATACACCTGGAATATACTGTACACACATACACATACACCTGGAATATACACACATACACATACACCTGGAATATACTGTACACACATACACATACACCTGGAATATACACACATACACATAGATATACACACATACACATAGACATACACCTGGAATATACACACATACACATACACATACACCTGGAATATACACACATACACATAGACATACACCTGGAATATACATACATACACATACACATACACCTGGAATATACACACATACACCTGGAATATACACACATACACATACACCTGGAATATACACACACACCTGGAATATACACACATACACATACACCTGGAATATACACACATACACCTGGAATGTCCAGGTCAGACTTTTGCTCATAAAATATAAAGTTATTATAAATCCAGCAACTCCCTAAAAGTGAAAAATGGTCTTTATTGGAGAATCAGAGATTTAGACAGCCAGTAACTACAAACTTCACACTTAATTAGCAGGGTTTTTATTTTTTGGCTGTTCAGCAACAGCGATATCTAGCAAATTTTCCCAGACATCCAAATGCATGAAACTGAAATAGCACAAAGTATTACATTTTAGTATATGGTTGTATGTTTGGAGAATGCAACATTATACTGTATGTTCCTAATATACCACAGGTTTATTCGTACATATGCACCAGTTCTAACGAATATACTGTACCTAATGGATCATTATTCCTACTGCAGTGAACTTACATTACCTAATGTCTTTCACAGGGGTTCCTCGAATGGATTTTGGGGATACTATAAAAATAAATGGCAATATTCTCCCTTCATCTGTGTAAAATTAAATGCAAATATTTAATATTTAATATTTAAATACTCTCAGTAAGAAGCATTTCATATACAGTATATGTGTATTTCATGTGAATCATTAACATTTAAACAAATGCCAGGAAATTTCCCCATGTGGAATAGATTTATTATCACCACTCAGGTTGTATTCTGTATGAATGACATCTTATTCAAGCTCATTTTGGTTTGGCCTAACAACTATGCCATCAATATGATTTCTTTTTTTTCTACAGTATCTAAAAACCAAGTCATTAAGGTGTCTAGTGTTTACTGCGGTATCATTTTGTGTTGTGTGCTAGCGGCTGTGAGTCAGGTGAGAAGGACACTACAGGTCTAAATAGAAGAACAAACAGCACGAGATGTTAGTGAGAAATCCTGTGAAAATAACAAGTCGCTTTTACACAGGAAAGAACCATCCTGCAATGATCATCCTACACGATGTGCGAAAGGAAACTGTGTGATGAGTTACATACTGATGATGAAGAAGCCAGAGCTGGTTTATATGGAGCACGCTTGTGTTTCACAACAATATTACACTTATTGGTACTCTTGTCAAATTATCATGAAATACACTATATGGCTAAAAGTAAGTCGTCACCTAACCATCACACCTCTATGAGCCTGCTGGACAACACGTTCCATAAATGTGTGCTTTAATTTCTTTCTGTTTCAGGCATTAAAGGGTAACGTCTGAATAAGTACTGGAGGACTACTGCAAGACAAAAAATAAGTATTAGTAACAGAAATATAATATTTTATTGTCATTGGAACTGTCATAAAGGTGTTTTATTGCCTATGTATATAACATTATTAATGATTAACCAGATACATTTAACAGAGGCTAAAAATGGAATTTGTTCTCAAGTTCAGCACTGAGTATTTTTTGTCCTCCACAATCAGACTCCAAAATATTGGTTAATGGCTCATATGAAAGTATTTGTAATTCCTAAGGATTAACAAAATTTTTTTTTAAAAAGTTTTATTTTCCCAGTAAATTGTGGTATCAATCCCATGTCTTCTCTCTGAGATGCCCCATGTGCTTGTTCAAAAGCATCTATAATTTGAAGGTGTTATCAGCGACAACTAAATACTGTATAAGGTTATCCACCAGAGGTAAAAACACGTCTCACACTAAAAGCAGACTGTGTCCTGACTCATTTTAGACCACGCTGTCGGTGATTGAATTATACAGTACACCAATTGAATTATACAGACCATACGGTGCATAATCATCATCCTTTATCTGAAAGTAATTAATTATGCCACTGCTGGTTTCTCAGTATACAGTATACTCACAAGCCATTGAGTTTTGCTTTAAAATCTTTGCCAGTGTAATTGTAATCACACTGAGTCTATTACTAACAGAGGACAATGTTGACATTCCTTTTACTGATATGTGTCTTGTTTCCACGGTAACTAAGACTATGGCCATGTGCTACTAGTTGGCTAACAATTTTTATGCTATTTCATTCCTGGCCTCCACAAACACATAAGTGAAGCCTTCAAATCACTTTTGACATCAATGTATTTCTTTTAACCATCAATCAGATTCAGCCTTGCAGTTTGCTGTAACGTTCGCCATCTAAGACTGAAAGAATGCTGCATGAACGTGCTGTGTTCGGCTCATAATGCTGTCATACGGCTGAACCGACCGATCCAATTTCAGACGCTTTTCTTGTCTGCTCGTCTTCTTCCGACCTCCACTCGTTACTACTGTCAGCGTAAAGAGCCTTATCAGAGAAAGGAAAAGCACACTAGACATGATGAGAGCACTCACAGAATTTAAAATCTTTCTCTTTTGAATACTAATGAGTCTTTCCAGCTGAAGTAGTGCTCAAAAAAAAGTGTTTTACCTGCAAGTCAAGTCAAGAAGCTTTTATTGTCATTTCAACCATATACGGTATAGCTGACGCAGGACATAATGAAATTAAACTACGTTTGTTCAGAACCATGGTGCTACATAGAACAACACGCAACAACAAAGTTCACCGTGTGCAACCTAGACGGACAGTGCAAACGATGCAATACGCCACAGGATAGACACTGTACATAAAATATAGCGGCGAACAGAGTACAGATAGTATTAACATTGTGATAATAGAGATTTGTAAACATATCTACACTTTAAAATGCATTAAATGTGTCTGTGCATAAACAGCATATAACTGTATCAGTGCTGAATGTGTGTGACTGCCAGTTTGGTGCCAGCTTGGTCCAGTTCTGGCTAGAAGTTCTGGCTTCTGTTGCGTTTCTCTAACACACAAGAAGAAGTTAAAATTGTGCCTCAGGTAAGCCATGTGCAAAAGCAAGAAGAGAATAGTTGAAGATAAAGCCATAGGAGGAATGAATGAAACCGACAAGCCCTCCTTTTGTGAGAGGAATGATTGAATATCCTCTCTGATCTTTTGATGGTGAAATCCATTGGGTGTAGATCACACTATGGAAATCTGTTAAAGATTCAGAGAGCAGCCTCAAAGCTGTGAGTTTCTAAACCGTTGAATGCAACACAGCTCTATGCTGTAAGCTAGGGATATAACTGTATTATTCAAAAAAACTTACAAATAAAAGACAGACTTTTTTGCTGGATGTTTTTTTTTTCCTTTTTTTGACAAAAATCAAATTAGGCTTGTGGCGTGTATCAGACTGGGACTCTGAATGATACGTTTTTACTTTCATATAAGCAAACAGCAAAATATATAGCTTGCAAAATAAAGAAAGACCTGATCCATTAATTGGGAGTGGGATTTGGTTTATTCATTCACTCTTTAGTAACTGCCTGGTCAGGGTCATGGTATTTTAAATGATGCTACTAGCTTGGTTTTTGTTACGAACATAAATATTATGAATAAAAATAAGTCATGGTGGTGGAGCTTCATGAACATAACATTTGTAACCCACCTAAGTGTTAAAATAGATCAATTTAACCTAATGTTCATTTAAGTAAAAATCTCTATAGAGAAGATTCTCCATATCCACGATTTCTAGTTTTGTTTATGTGAAGAGGCGTGTGCATTTTTTTACTATATAAAGGCTAACGTATTTGAACGAGGGAATTAATATAAACATGTCCATAGAAATGAACAGAGAGTTCAGTGCTGCTGTAGGTGACAACATTCAATTCAAAACAGTGTCCCTTTCTGTCCTAATCAGTAATATTTACCTGTCACCAGAAACACAGGTTCACATACAGTCTTATTGTGTCTTGGAGGCTTTATTACACTGCGGCTCAGGCGAGAGGATTAAAAAGCTGTTAGTCTGGTACACATGTTAATGTTAATACCAGGAGATGATTATGATCCAAATATGGAACATCTGATCCGTGTTAATATCTGAATGACCTTTAATATATATTTCACAGTGTAAATCTAATGTATGATGATTTATTAATTAGCACAAATTTTAACAGCTGGCTATAAACTTCTTTTAACTGGTGCCAACATTATCATTTTAGCTCCAGGACAAAGCTACACAACATCAAATGTACACTTTAAGATGAAATTACTAAATGCAAGCACATTCCCAACCTGCTGAGTATAATGAGATCACAGTGCTGTTCAGTGAGACTCTATGAGATTTCAGGAAAGTGTCAGTAACACAAATGATGCTGTGTTTAGATTAAACTTTCTCTCTCTTCCAAACTCTTTAATAATGACATCAGAGTGTGAGGGGTCGATCAACTGACTGCAGGTGAAAGCAGATGAAGATGATTTTGGACGAGTCGTGGAATAATAGAGCAATCCTGATCCTGAAGAACTGTACATAAGCAACAGCACCAATAAGTCTGGTGTTTGTTAAAGCTGCAAGTTGATTTGAACTTAGTATGTAGACTTTTTATAGCACAATCTTGCTTTTTTTTAATTTAATGTATTTATTTTTATATAACATAGCATCACTGTTTCATCACTAAGACTAAGACTAGACCTGCAGGGGGTAAAGTGTCATAACATACACACCCGATTTCACTGATAAATCTAAAAAATGTCATTTCTTTCATTAGAACTCATCCTAAATGTTTGCCAGTTATTGAAATGGGTGTTGTAGTTTAATTTATACTAACATAATTTATAAAAAATTACAAATTATTTATAAAAAATATTTTGACAAAAATACCATGAAACAATGTCATTTTCCATATTGTAAACCTTTTTCTTATGTGCACTTAAATTAGGTGCAATTAGTTCAGTTCTAAATAAGTGTGATATGGCTCTGATTTGCACATTTGAGTGTAGAAAAAGCTTTGGCGTCTTACAATGCACTGATGTTGTTTTGCAGTTTTAAAATACACCACAAGCATGTTTAAATGTAGGGGAAAAGCTTACTTGGGTGTCTTATGGTGCAAAAATACAACATATGGGCTCCTATACTGTTGTTGTTTTATCACTCATATTGCAAAACATATCTCTACGGACCCTAATTTGAACTGCTTTTTATGAACTGGCCCCATGACAAACTAATTGAATTACATTGTGATGCACTGTGTTAAATAAAGAGACTATTTAACCACTATTAAACCTAAGCCTCTGTTTTTCTTTTCCGACATGCACTACTATCTACTATCACTTTTCCTCATGTCCTCATGTCACACAGTGCTTGCATCTGATTGGCTGGCTGAGCTTTACCTCGTGGCCCTCACGCTCCCACCAATCAGAGTGCTTCTGGGGCACAAACATGTGAAGTAGTAATGATGTGGAATGTGCTGCCTCGGCATGTGCTGTCAGCTGTGGCGTGTAGTACTATCAACTAACTGCCAGCAAGAGGAGAGGAGGGGAAGAGAGAGAGAGAGAGAGAGAGAGAGAGAGAGAGAGAGAGAGAGAGAGAGAGGGAGAGAGAGAGAGAGAGAAACAGTGGGACGACTAAGTACTTGATGACAGAGCTCTACGTGGTTACTGCGGCCTCAGCTGTGCTCCATTTTCCCCTTGTTTAAATAAGCAGTCATCTTCCAAGCATGAAAAAAAAAATGTTCTACATGGATGCACAATCGATTAGACATTAAAATGCATATTATTTGCATTGTCCACATGAACACCACATGAAAAAAACCCAGAGTGTGTCACTGTTCGTGAACTGTTATTATGAATTTTTCAGTTATTAGTTTATCAATCATCAGGAGAGCTAATTATTTTACATATCATACTTTTTAGTACAGGGATACTTACATATGAGGTGACATTTAACTAGCTTACTGTAATTGTACTGTATGTAGCACTAGAGGGGACAATAAAAATATGCAGTTTTTAAAAATATATGTATACATGTATATATTTAGTGACTTAACTATTCAATTCAAATTATTTGTATAGAAATTTTAACAATTCACTTTGTCTCAAAGCAGCTTTAAATGAGTATAGAAACAGAATAAAAATGTTATAGTTTAAAATTAATATATATTATATATCACTAACATCTATGCCTAATGAGCTGGAGGATTGCAAAAGCTACTAGCAAAACTATCAATAGATTTCCAATAATGATTTTACCATAAATTATGCTATGCTGTTGATTGTCGCTAGCTCATATTTGCTGGATTAATGAATTAATTTGTTGATTAATTAATAAAGGACTAGTTAACATTATTCATTCTGCTTCTATTTCTTGATATTTATCTTCATGTAATATAAAGCCATATCCAAAGGAGACACAAACATACATCATTTTGGATTTAAATACTTAAATAAAAACGGAAAAAGCATCCAAAAATAATTTCATGAACTAGCTTAGAATAGAACCAACTAAATCCTTCCTGTATATTGTTCAACAAAAATACATCAAGCACTCCAAGTCCTGCATGGATTTGGCTTTATTTTGTTCTTGCATGAAATTTACTTCATGTTTATTTAGCTGTCTGTAAAAAATGAACTGTTCTACTAGCTCATGTTAACTACATGATTGGACTGTAGCTAGCTAGCGTCACTTTATACTGACAGATTGCTGGCGTATATTTATGTTGTTTTCTGCCACATACTGTTCATGTTTCTCAAGCGAATCCTGATTATGCTCATTTACACAATAGGGAGTCAGTCACTGGTGTTGTGCAGGAATATAAATGATACACTGATACCTTTTCCCCCTCTACAGCACTGAGGCTTTTCCCTTAGACTGTGTATGTGGAAATATCCACTAATGTCCAAAATCTGCTCATATTTAACTGCTCTCTCTCTCTCTCTCTCTCTCTCTCTCTCTCTCTCTCTCTCTCTCTCTCTCTCTCTCTCTCTCTCTCTCTCTCTCTCTCTCTCTATTAGTCACAAGAGAGTCAGATCAAGGACATATCTGTAATAAGCACTCTTTTACTACTTATGGATGAGAATCAAATAGAAAGTAATGGGGGGTGTGTGTGTGTGTGTGTGTATGAGAGAGAGAGAGAGAGAGAGAGAGAGAGAGAGAGAGAGAGAGAGAGAGAGAGAGAGAGCGCATGTGTTGGTCTCATAGGGTGTCATCTTACTGGAATGAGCTCAGCTCCTGATAATCCTGTTTACATAGCCATTAAACCCCCCTCACTCACTCGAACTCTATCTGCCTCCCCTGCGGCTTGGCTGGCCTCTCCTTAACTTCATAAGTCCACAACAGGAAGACATCTCGGTTGTCCACAATTTCTGACCATGACCAAATCTCCTCAGTGAAACTTTATTACTGTGTTGTAAATGTATCCTAAAAGGAGAATCAGTCATCACCTATCAGACCTCATCAGTCATTATCCAGTTCATGGTGAACCATATCATATTGACATCTTCTGGTTTTTATAAGCGGAAATTTGTGCAAACATTGACGAGGAAATTTCTATCTTCAGACAACAGCACAACTGCTTTGGCTCTGTTGACCTCAGGTCTTCATATTACAGAGCGGAACATCCAAAATGGAATCAATGCTAATATTAGCAGTGTACAGATGAGAGATTTTGTATATTTCATAACTATACAATAATTAAAAGAAAAAATGACTGAACATTGTGTGCCATATTTTAGATGACAGAATAAAATGTGTTTTAGAATCTGAGCTGAAATTTGTATAGATTCTCACCCACCAGCCTGCTTTCCCTCGTTTCATACCAATATCAATGTGTTGATAGGATGAAGGTAGCACGTACATTCTCCAGGACACAAACTGCTATTCCACACTTGAAGGAAAGCGCTATGTATCCTCTGCTGCCTCCATGAGCTCACAGATGCCTATTATTGACTACTGACTATGAATGCCATCTCTTCTACACAGAGATTTTTTGCTCATTTGGCTCCTGGTCACAGATTCAGACACAATCTGCTGGTGATAAAGTGAATACTTTTCCAGTTGTCCCAGAAGTCCTGAAAATTAAAATTTAAAAAGTTTTTAATTTATTAACCCTAATATTAACCCTAATATTAACCCTGACCCAAATATTAAACTTTTAGTGTTTTTTCTGACATTGTGTAAAATGTAATTTATAATATAATATAATATAATATAATATAATATAATATAATATAATATAATATAATATAATATAATATAACATAATTTATAAAATATTAAACTTTAATGTAAAGCTCAGATAATAAATCATGAAAGCTCTAATTAAACATGTTTCTGTGTCATTATTTAAGCAAAAAAAATCCAAAACTCGTATGTATATGACTTTATAACCACTAAAGTAATTTAAAAGTTACTGTATATTATATTTACAAGGTCTGTGAAATTCTGCACTGAAAATGCTAGACTTTTTTTTCAAATCTTCACATTTCTTCTGTGACTGTGACTTTAAACAACCAACCAACTGCTTTGGTTCACAAACCAGGGCAGAATTTTATGTTGCTGCTATTGACACAGTCCATCCAGCCAGGCAGAATGTGCCCTCGACCTCTGGGCGTGTCGCCCAAGCTGAGGGAGCAGTGTGCAGCATACAGCCCTGGATTAGTGTCCTCAGCAGACATGACACCTGGTTCACCCAGCCGGAGATATGTACTGTATGCCAGGGCGCCTGTGGCTCATAGCTCCAAAATAGAGTCGGAAGAAAGTGTGGCGAGATGGGGAGGAGAATCTCATCAGTGCAGGAAGAGGAACGCTGCAGACATCTGATTGGTGCGAGGTCACTTTATAGTGTCTCATGAGAGACAACAACTTGTTAATCATATTTGGTATAATTGTATATACGGTAGTTGTTTAATTTATATTTTTCTACATGTGTTTTGCTGACTTGACCACATCATACATTTTTATGTTGATGCCCCCAGATGCCTTGCATTTAATCAAAACTAGGCATGAAGTGTAATATAACAACAGATGGTTGAAAAACAGTTGAATCTGTGAGCCTGAGAAATGTCAGCATGTTACTAGGCTGATTATAAATAGCCAAACAGACACGGATCCATCCAGTGACCACCCAAATAATATACCCAACACTGGCAGGCCATCTGTGTGCATGCATGTGTGTGCGTGTGTGTGTGTTTGTGTGTGTGTGTGTCCTGTCCAGTCTCCATGACCCTTGTTCTGATACGTGCTGCTGTAAATATCCTGCAGGAGGAGATGTAATAAATACAGAGATTGTGTTTTATACAGTTTTATCTGTTTCTCTGTAGTACTGTAGTATACGAGGAGCCATCAAGGAAAGAAAATGATTCATTTATGATGCACTTTATAAGCAGAGAGGTTTATTTCTGATCATTTTTATTAGATACACAGTAATAAAAGTGAAGTGAGTGGCCACTGTTGTTGTAAATGACTATGTGGAATAGACACTCGAGTGACTAATAAACTAAAGCAACACTGTTGAGGCTGATGTGCTATGAAATGACTTGAAAGCTTTTGCAGACTTATAAGCCTGTTTGGATCATATAAAATGCTATAAACAGCGTCGGTACAGAGAGTGGAAAGTGTGACTCCGGATTTTTCATGTAGGAAACCATGTGGGATTTAACTCATTTGGGGGATTTAATGAAGAGTCTTATCTTTAAGCACCAGAATGTTTGTAATGTAATCGAATAGAAACAGAAAGATTGTACGCGAGAAAACAAGTTTTCTTTTTTTTTTTTTTACCAGTACTCTGGCAAATCACAGTATGCCAGTGGTCTGGAAAACGTCTCATCAGACATTTTCAATCAGTGTAAAAAAATTATAATTTTTTATATAATCACTTAGGGCATCTCAGAGAGCAGAAATGGGTTTGATATCACCAAGATTTTGTTTTATTGGGACTTTTCTTCAAATATATTGCCACTAGTAGGCTAGGTAATAAACAGAGCTACAGCTACTACAAATTCTTAAAACCCCTGAGTGTCATTAACTACTACTGTGGTTGTGATAAGACAAAGAGATCCAGTACTAAACATAGGCGCAACAAAACAGGTGCAACTCCAGAATACACTGAAGGGGATTTCCTGAGTGTTCATACAGAAAAATTTCACCCAAAAGGTGATTTAATCCCTATTCTGATTAGAATAGGGTTTAATGGAGGTGTAGGCGTATGTATTTATTACCAGAGTATCTCCAGGATTTTTGTTCTGTCTCAGTTCAGCATGTTCTATCATATCCTGGGAGCAAGCGCATAAAAAGTAATCTGTTTGCATTAAAAAAGGTGTGTGTAGTACACATAGAATGTGTCATGTGTGTACCATACAAATCCATACAGAACACTGCCATATAAAATCAAATATCTCATGAGAATTTAGCATAATTACAACAGATGCCCACAAGCAACTGCCCTTTAAAGATTTCATAAAAATCTATAGAGTCATAAAATCATCAAAAAACCCAGATCAGATGGAATTTTCATCACGACTGGTGATGAATTACAGAACTATAATCCTGAATTAAATTGCAGATGTTTGTCTACAATAGCAGGATGTGGATTATCTGAGGTTAAATGTAACACTGCACACACAAATGAAAGATATAAACAGAGCTTTGGTCCTTAATAGAGTCCAAGCACTTGCCTGAGGGACTCGTTTCCTGTCTGCGCTCTTGGTTGTGTTCTAACCCTCCGTGACAAAATGTGTTTTACTCATCCCTCAGCACTTAATGTGTTCCTTAATCTCCAGAAAGATACGCTGAGGGAACGGCATGTAAGGTGAACGTGTATGTCGAGTTACTAAACACGAGCTTGTAATCATTCAGGTCCCTAAGGAGTGTGTAGGGTTGAACAACTTAGACATGTGCATGAGAAGGGACACACTTAATTAGCTCTCTGTCTCTGTTTCACTTACATAAACACAAAGATACAAACACACATATCTTAAGAGTGACTCATGTCTCTTGGGTGTGTATGTGTTTGTGTGTGTGTGTGTGAGAATGAGCACATCTTGTTATAACCTTTGCATCCATGGTCATTACACTATCCGATGAAATCCTGACTGTTTGTCTCATGCCCAAATGCAACAGTAATATTTATATATAAATATGGATACTATTTTATTTGTATTATTGCATCACTTAATTTTTTTTTTTTACAATAAGTCTATTTATTTATTTATTTATTTATTTATTTATTTATTTATTCACTTTGTTTATTCAATCACCTTTGTAGAACTCTGCATCATACAACTGTCACAAATATGTTTTGATTGTTTAGCCTTATAAGAACTTCCTGGCGCTATAACCAGTAATTGTAATGATCAATGTGAGTTTGAGATGGCCATCACACACACACACACACACACACACACACACACACACACACACACACACACACACACACACACACACACACACACACACACACACACACACACACACACCTTTACACAGTTTGGACAATTATACCCCCAAAGCACAGGGTTCTTGCAAACTCCATGCACACATTTCGGAGGTAGGAATCAAACCTCGGAGGTGAGAGTGCTATTGACACATTATGATAATACTGGAAAACAGATATATAAAACCATTAGAAATTATTAAATGAATGAATTAAATAAAACAAACAATAAATACATAAATAAACAAACAAACGAACAAATAGATAAATAAATAAAAATAAATAAATAAATAAATCAGAAACGTCTTCAATTATGTAAAATTAAACAAGGTAAAATAAAAGACTTGTACCTGTAATTCATGGCAAAAATAATAACATTTACAAAGCACAACATTGTATAATCTCTAATAACAAAGGATCAGAGAATAAGATTAGATTTTTTTGTTCCCCTTTTATCATTTGATCTGGACACCAATACTTGATGTAAATCAGTGCCAGATCTACTTATCTTTCTTATATCACTGAAAATAAATTCTCATGATATTTAATTTACGGTGCATGATATCTTTCACGACATGTTTATTAAATGGTTACATCAGTCCTACGACACGGGTTACATCTAAATTACACAGTCCACTGTCTTCAATCTGTTTCCTGGATTCCTATTGATTGGTGGAAAGTGTACAGCTTGACCCGCCTACTGCTGAGTAAAGATTACAAACTATCAATAGTTATTGGAGCAGACTGTAGAAGAGTCGTGTTGTGTAACTTACTGGTAGAACGATAGGTATTAGAGCATAGTAGTAAAACACACCCTCCCACCTGAGGCTATCAAGAACAATAGTGTGTGTGGGTGTGTGTGTGTATGTGTGTGCGAGTCGAGTAGAGGCTTGATTTATTTTGCAGGGATTATGTGAGAGCGAGCTATAGCTGGCAGTCTGCCACAGGGAGAGCCCTTGACCTAGAAAAGAAGTCACAAAAAAGGAAAGTGAATGCAGTGCCAGATACGCGGCTTTACACTAAATGACAATCTGGACCTTGTTCACAAAACCCTCAGCTTTACATTATACCCCAAGGACATTTTATTGACAGCTGAGTCAATATACAGTAGCTGATCTTGTCTTGTTTCTTCTGAATGTATTGCACAGAGTTTTATATTGCATGACCAAGACTAGTTATATCACAGCTTCCTGAATTCTGTACAAACCTGTGCATTTGTTCTTACATGTGACTTTTCGTCTACATTCATACATTCATTATACATTGCCTTTGTGTGCTACTGAGCACTAGGGACATTGTGCACTGCTTGGCAGGATTGTGGCGTTCTTGACAAATTAGGAGAGTTTGGGAACAAGGGTGAGTGTGGAAAAGGGAATGTTTTTGGGCTAGTTTGAAAAGTTTTCCACAAACATAAGCTAAGGCAAACAAAGAGAGAGTGTAAGAGCATCCTTACTGCCATTTCTACTGTAGTGGGAGAACTATTGTATACAGCTGTTACAGTGAGCAGTTTGCCAATATTGGCTTGTTATGTGGTCATGTTGTAAGATTGACATGCTGCCAGAATGACAAATAATGGGAAAAATTGTAAAGGTTATTTTCAGATGTAGTTAGGCTGGACATTTAGCTGAAACCTGACAACACTGACTGTTTCCCATTGATAAACCTCTGTACCATAATTGATCAATTTTTGACATATCTCCAAAAATATGCCACTGGCACTAAATCCGCTTTTAGCATACTCTGTATCTGTCATGCATCATTCAGTGACACACACATGAACACACATGCTCGGGTTTGGAGGGCTTCTCCAAAAAATCTCTTAATATTTCGAGAGTCTTGAAAATAATTGCGTGAATTTGATGTCCCTTTTTAACGTTCAAATCAAAACCAGTATTTCTGGTGGCTTTTGTGTTGGATTCTGCAAATTAAAGTGAAGATGATGTCTACACAGGTTGCACAATGAAGAAACCACATTCACGAGCCTGAACACGAGCATAAACTACGGTAAAACATGGGTTGTTGCAAGAACATAAACAAATAGTACAGGAGGAATATGATGATCTGCTTATTCTCTTCCATATTTAAAAAGAGAAAGAACACACATACATTTGCTCCGCAATAATGGAATATTTTTTATGAAAGCCTGAAGAGCATTTCCACATGAGCTGAGATCAGTCACATTAATGAATCAGTCAGCTATACAGCAATATGGTCATGGTCACAACATAACACCTACAAAATTACATGGTTTAGATTTTACAATCATTCAGTTGTATAGACATAAAGACTGATTTCGTATATCATTATGTGGCTCTTATAGATGCTGATAAATCTCTCTTGACTCTTGACCCCCCCTCCCCTTCACTTTAGGCTTTCAAGCTTCACAAGAAATAAAAAGGATGTTATAAAGCACAGAAAAGCTGTCATACAATGCAGAGATTAGTAATAAAGGAGACATTGTATTGCTTTTTGTTCTCTGTACTTATTTCACTTGTAGTATTTAAATGCAATAATAGAGAAGTGAAATGAGCCACCCAGCAAAAACCAGACAAAAATCACTTCAATCATTCAGTACAAGTTGCTCGAAGCTTAGCATTTATGTCATGCTTTGTTTACAGACAGAATAATTACATGGACCCTCTAGGGAACATCACTTGGATTCCAGTCTGTCACAATGATATTACATGCTGGGTATCTCCATCCATCCATCCATCCATTTTCTACCGCTTATCCGGGGCCGGGTCGCGGGGGCAGCAGTCTAAGCAGGGACACCCAGACTTCCCTCTCCCCAGTCACTTCCTCCAGCTCTTCCGGGGGAATACCAAGGCGTTCCCAGGCCAGCCGAGAGACATAGTCCATCCAGCGTGTCCTAGGTCTTCCCCGGGGCCTCCTCCCGGTTGGACATGCCCAGAACACCTCCCCAGGGAGGCGTCCAGGAGGCATCCGAAACAGATGCCCGAGCCACCTCAGCTGACCCCTCTCAATGTGGAGGAGCAGCGGCTCTACTCTGAGCTCCTCCCAAGTGACTGAGCTCCACACCCTATCTCTAAGGGTGCGCCCAGCCACCCTGCGGAGGAAACACATTTCGGCTGCCTGTATCCGGGATCTTGTCCTTTCGGTCATGACCCAAAGCTCATGACCATAGGTAAGGGTAGGAACGTAGATCGACTGGTAAATAGAGAGCTTCGCCTTGCGGCTCAGCTCTTTCTTCACCACAACAGATCGGTATATCGACCGCATCACTGCAGAAGATATACCGGTCCGCCTGTCGATCTCCCGCTCCATCCTTCCCTCACTCGTGAACAGGACCCCAAGATACTTAAACTCCTCCACTTGAGGCAGGAGCTCTCCACCAACCTGAAGGGGGCAAGCCACCCTCTTCCAGCTGAGAACCATGGCCTCGGACTTGGAGGTGCTGATTCTCATCCCCGCCGCTTCACACTCGGCTGCAAACCGTATCAGTGCATGCTGAAGGTCCTGATTTGAAGAAGCCAACAGGACAACATCATCTGCAAAAAGCAGAGATGAAATACTGTGGTCCCCAAACCGGACTCCCTCCAGCCCCCGACTGCGCCTAGAAATCCTGTCCATATAAATAATGAACAGGACCGGTGACAAAGGGCAGCCCTGCCGGAGTCCAACATGCACCGGGAACAAGTCTGACTTACTGCCGGCAATGCGAACCAAACTCCTGCTCCGGTCATATAGGGACCGGACAGCCCATAGCAGAGGGCCCCGAACCCCATACTCCCAGAGCACCCCCCACAGGTCACCACGAGGGACACAGTCGAAAGCCTTCTCCAGATCCACAAAACACATGTGGACTGGTTGGGCAAACTCCCATGAACCCTCCAGCAACCTGGTGAGGGTATAGAGATGGTCCAGTGTTCCACGACCAGGACGAAACCCGCATTGTTCCTCCTGAATCCAAGGTTCGACTATTGGCCGAATTCTCCTCTCCAGTACCCTGGCATAGACTTTTCCGGGGAGGCTGAGGAGTGTGATCCCCCTGTAGTTGGAACACACCCTCCGGTCCCCCTTCTTAAACAGAGGGACCACCACCCCAGTCTGCCAGTCCAGAGGCACTGTCCCCAACCGCCACGCGATGTTGCAGAGGCGTGTCAACCATGACAGCCCCACAACATCCAGAGACTTAAGGTACTCAGGGCGAATCTCATCCACCCCCGGTGCCTTGCCACCGTGGAGCTTCTCAACTACCTCAGTGACCTCAGCTTGGGGGATCGACGAGTATACAACCAAGCCCTCCGCCTCTGCTTCCTGAATGGAAGACATGTTGGTGGGGTTGAGGAGATCCTCGAAGTACTCCTTCCACCGTCTGAGGATGTCACCAGTCGAAGTCAGCAGATTCCCACTCCCACTGTAAACAGTGTGAGCAGGACACTGCTTCCCCCTCCTGAGGCGCCGGACGGTTTGCCAGAATTTCTTCGAGACCAACCAATAGTCCTTCTCCATGGCCTCACCGAACTCCTCCCAGACCCGAGTTTTTGCCTCTGCAACCACCCGGGCTGAAGCTCGCTTGGCCCTCCGGTAACTATCAGCTGCTTCCCGAGTCCCCCGAGCCAACCAGGCTCGATAGGACTCCTTCTTCCGCTTGACGGCATCCCTTACTTCCGGGGTCCACCACCGGGTTCGGGGATTGCCACCACGACAGGCACCGGAGACCTTACGGTGCAGTTAAATAAAACTCCTTGATACTCAGGTCACAAGACATGCCCCATTGGAGACATGTATATGACATGTATTACTTGTTTATGCTAAACCATCAATGGTCATTTAATAACTAAAAATAAAACCATCCAAAGCAGTTATGCAAGTGTTTATAAATACTGTCTTTATAATTCCATGAATATGGGAAAATGTATCAAGTTTATTAATAGATTTGTCTACTTGTCTTCGATTAATGACCCTGTTTTCGTAATTTCTTATCATTTCAAGCAGATTATTTTGCTTCTTTCTAGAGATAAATCCTCAAAATTAGAAAAAAAAATATCTGCCAACAAAGCAAGCTATTGTCAAGCTTGGAATTTGGAAAATATTTTTAGAAATATTTTTAATAATCTTGGTTTATTCTAATTATATTTGGAAAGGTTTCAGTTTTTCAAAATTTTCAAAGATATTTTCAGCTGGTAAAATTGTTAATGTTTATTATTAGCAGTTGTTATTATTAATTAATTATTAGGACTATGCTTATTATCTGCAGTGTCCCTGTGTCTCTATGGGTTAATATACTGTATGGGTACCATAATTATTTGTACTGTAACAAGTCTCTGTTTGTAACCCTTGTATTCATGGTTTAGGATCAGGAGAAAGGATGTGCTTAATTTCCCTTTTCTAGATGTTTACTGTATCCACATACTACAATTGAGCCGATTCTGAAATTTACCTCTGTTTGCGGATCACATGGCCTGCATGTCACTGCGCATGTGATAGGAATGAGAGATTAGGGTAAGCTCTGATGGAGTGATGCTTGGTTTGCTCACAGTACGTTCTCTCTTTGTCACTCAGCAGGAGATGCAGAGAATTCAGCAAAAAGATGCAAAGATGATAAAATATCTGGCTGGTCTCGTTGCAACGGATGTGTTTTTAAATGAACAGAACCAGTGTGTTTAATTGGATGAGAAGTAATAGGATGTGACACACTGAATGTGCTGAGTATGGAGTAGAAAATAGATCTAAGCAGGCAGAACTGGGCCATCATGGATGGAGCTTGTGAGTCTGTCAGTGTAAAGGTCTACAATGCAGCAGGAATGATTTATTTTCTTTCTGATGTCTTAGACAGGTGGCTGCCTCACTGCTACCCTGTACGCCGCAGCCACTGTGCGTATCATTACAGGTACACAAAGATCTCAGGGAGCACAGGGAACATGTGTAAACATGCTTGATGCCTTTCTCGTAGTTATCTCATCCTTCTCTTCCTTAGCATTTTGTTCTTTTACCTTTGTGGCTCATGTTTATGACTGTAATGAATAGCAGTTTGTTGTGTATGCAAGGTTTGTATTAATGTGCTTGTTTTACAATATCATTTCTATAGAAAAATCGTACACAGGGACTTGTACAGTAAATGCAGTACCTGAACAGGTTTAAAACCATTAGCTGGTATGACTTCTGTAATATTTTCCAACTACAGGAAAGTCTTCATGAATGAGGATTTTTTAAACATTTTTTGCAATTTCTCAGGGACATGACAAGCTGAGTAAAGATAGAGAGGAAATAAAAAGAGGCTATGGAGGGAAAGAATATTTACTTTTTTAACATCAGTTATACCAAGAGGTTTCACAAGATTAGTTCAAATTTCAAACACAACTTTGTATAGTGTGACATAGTGAAATGGTTTTATTGTCTTCAGAAAAATAGAATCAATGGGATTCTAATAAAAATCAAAGAAAATTTCATTCATTCACTTTCTAGCGCTCACAGGGAGCCTGTGCCTATCTCAGGCGTCATCGGGCATCAAGGCAGGATACACCCTGGACGGAGTGCCAACCCATCGCAAGGCACACACACACTCTCATTCACTCACGCAATCACACACTACGGACAATTTTCCAGAGATGCCAATCAACCTACCATGCATGTCTTTGGACCGGGGGAGAAAATTTACTATAGATGTAGGGAAGAATGTATATTGGTAAAAAAATCTGTATATGGCTGTTATGAATAAAGTAAAATTTTACTGCAATATATGCTATGCAAAAAAAGTAGAGGTAGTGTGTAAAAGTGAGTAGACAAATCAAGAAAATTGCAGGAAGTAACATAATCCAAGACTAAGTATTGCAAATGTTACTACAAGTGGGAAAAATTGCTATGTGTCATTCTATAATTCATGATAAATGGTCATCATTGACATATTGCTGTCATACCAGAGGAATAAATCAGTTCAGTACATGCTGTTTTGTAAAATTACAACAAATCATGATTCACAAAATACAAAATTAAACAACAGATCATGATTCACCGACGGTCGCCACAATGACCATTATTTCCCCATAACAGCATGTCCCATTGTGGTTTTTTTCTCACTATCCATTATCTGAATGAAACTAGTGCAGCCTATGTTTTCCCTGTTCAATCCTCCACATCAGCACAACCTTTGAACTCCATTGACACAGAACTGTGCCATTTACTCGCGCCGCTGAGAAAGCTGACGCCCGTTTAGTTCATCGACTGCCTCTGCTTTGCTCATCCATAATTCAGTTGTCCCCTGTGTGACCCCTTATTCACAGGGACACGGTGTAGGAGGCAGTGTTTCCTCACACAGTCTCGCTCTCTGCTGTCAATATTTAACCAACACTTAACATCAGACACCAGAACTGGACAGAGCCCATATTTAGGACCTGAGAAAAGACAGGAAGATTTTTACTTAGTTATTCACTGTATAAAATCCACAAGCAGAGTCATGCTTCAGTCTTCAGTCTATAAGGATTACACAAATACAGAATGAGCAACAAAGATAAGAGCCATATTCAGCATGGTCTGTTGCTCCAAAAGAGCTAGCTAGCTAGCTACCTAGATAGATAGATAGTGAAGGGTAAAGACAGGGTAAGGAGCAAATGTTAGTGTTTGTTACTTTTCCGATGACCATGATCATTAGTATAAAAATAGTTTTTTAATGAAGTCAGTTTACTATATCCATGACCATAGCCCGAACTATATTTGCACCACGGTGTATATGAGGCAGTCTGGGAATATCCAACACAGAATATTACATATATATTACAAAATATATTATATACAGTGTATATATATATGATACAAAACTGTGAACTGACCAATGCAGCACTGTCTCTTGTGAATTATTGTACTGTATTCTCTTGGATATTGGGTTTTTGTGATCATAGCAGGACTCTAGGGAATCTAGTGCATGGACGCTTTTCTCCTGGGACTTCTACAGAACGTTGAAGACAGCTGCCTTGGTTTCGTCATTCCACAGACACAAGAATCCTTTACAGCCAAAACTGTACATTTGTTTTTACATTTGTTTGTACACATTTGTGTTCAAAACTGTGAACTGACCAATGCAGCACTGTCTCTTGTGAATTATTGTACTGTATTCTCTTGCACTGTCTTGTACTATTTGTGTACTTGGTTCTGTGGTCTCTTGTAGTTCTGTGTTTTACTGTACTGTATGTAGCACCATGGTCATACAGGAATGTTGTTTTATTTTATTGTGTACTGCACCAGCTGTATATAGTTATAAAAGCTTCTTCATTTGATTGATTAAATGTTTCTGTGGATGAACATACTTTTGACAGTTCAGATTTAAGAAAGATGCGTATAGTTTATCAAAGGTTCCCGGTGGTCCAGCAGCAGGATTCTGCACTTTCACTGCCATGGCCTGGGTTTGATTCTTGGGCAAGGAACCAACACAGCCAACTGAGGGGTTAACTCTTAGTGGCGGTTCCAAACCTGGATAAAATGGGATGGTTGTGTCAGGAAGGCCATCTGGAATAAAATCTGTGCCAAAATCATATACGGATGATCCGCTGTGTGACCCCAAACAGGGAGCAGCTCGAAGCCAAAATGCTATGGAATTTTTTTAATTTTACAGTTTAAAGCATTCTTAAGATTTTTCTTGCAAAGATTATGTTTGGCTAAAGAACTTAATAAAAGGTGGTAAAACAGTCTGTGTGCCTAAAGCTGTCTAAGAGCTTGTTTTCCTCACAAAGTGAATGTCTGGCCATGACCATGTTGGTTAGAGGCACAGTGCTGTAGTGAAATTGCTTGAACCCTACTGTAACTGTAATAACTGTTAAAAATTGTTTAAAAAATGATGTAATTTTCCACAGAAAGTTTAACCAGCCTTATATTTTGTTTTCTAAAGTGCAGCCAGAGTAAAACAGCAATTTCCAAGGACAAGTTGTGTACCATAATTATGCGTTTAAAGGTAAAATGCTTGTCACAGAGCTGCCCTTGTGAACCTGTGTTTGTACTTTTAAACCACATTTTACAACCATTTTCTGAGAGTGTGTGCAGTATGCACTCTATAGAAACTCACTAATGACCTCCTATAATTAGAGGAACAGAGGCATCCATTAGCGTCAGAGGAAAACTCACTACACTTTCCCACTAGTTTAAGAGAACTTTAGATCTTAATGGTAAAATGAAGTCGTGTCTCTCACTTATTTACAGACGTTATTAAGTGTTTGCTGTCCTCCACCCCTGTGTATAGACAAGGAGGGAAAGATAAGCAGTAAAAGGATTTAATATAAAAAAAGGTTCCTGAGCATGAAGAGTTTGATAAAGTGCTTAATCCCTTTTCCACAGCAGACCTTGATTTTAATATTATTAGTGCAGAATTAATTTTTTTTGATCTCCTGAATCACATTATTCAGGTGTTGTCACTATCTCCAGTTAGCTCAAAGACAGAAAGATTTCACCATCGTTTTGAATGTTTTAAATGTTTTACAGGCACTAATTAGGGCTAAACTTTCTTAAGATCACCTTATGTATTTCAAGATTAGAGCTAATCAGCCTGGGACAAAAGAGCAGATTAAACTGGGTGTTCTTAATACTGAGATTAGGGAGTCTCCATGTCACGCTTGGCAAATTTATCTCCCTTGTTGTTCAAAAAAGTGAGGAAAATATTCTTACTCTTCTGATGAACTTTATGTCTTTAAACACACTTTAAACACACAGTATAATATTCTGTCTCCTCAATCATAAAAAGAAGCAATTCATTCATTCATTCATTCATTCATTCATTTTCTACCGCTTATCCAAACTACCTCGGGTCACGGGGAGCCTGTGCCTATCTCAGACGTCATCGGGCATCAAGGCAGGAATACACCCTGGGCGGAGTGCCAACCCATCGCAGGGCACACACACTCTCATTAAAAGAAGCAATTCAAATACAAAATAGTTACAAAGGAAAAGAAACTGAAAAACAACCAACCAACCAAACATAAAGTCTCAAAATTCACATAAAGACTTAAATACACAAACCCAACTGTTATCTAATGTTTAATAGATTATTGGATGCTGAAGAGACTGTATATGTATAAAAAGTGTACACTATATGGCCTAAAGTATGTGGACACCTGACCCAAGTTCAGCTTTATCACCCTTTGCTGTCATAATAACCTCTTGAGATGCTTTCCATTAGATTTCAGAGCTCATTCAACCACAAGAGTGTTAGTAAGTTCAGGCACTGATGTTGGGTGAGAAAGTTTGGGGTGCCACTGAATTTCCAGTTCATCCCAAAAAGTTCCAGTGGGGTTGAGGTCAGGGCTCACCATGTTTTCATGGACCTTATTTTTGTGTCCAAATTCATTGTCACGTTGGAAAATGTTTGGCATTTCAAAGACATTGTATACAAATGTGTGATTCAAACTTTGTGGCAACACTGAAACAATAGGTTTTCCTACAAGTATTTAGGAAAAGCCACATACTTGTGTACAAACTTGTGACCAACAGAATGGAGATGCTGTTTCTGGAAGGTTCAAAATTAAAATGAAAATTGTTTACATTTTAACAGTCATATTATTATTATTATTATTATTATTATTATTATTATTATTATTATTATTATTATTAGTATTAGTATTATTATTATGTTTTTATTTTAGTTTATTTTAAACCTAGTGTGTATGTACACACACACACACAAAAACCCCCAACACAAAACGTACTACTTTTGTTACTGTTCGTCTTTACAGGCTGCTCTGTATATAACACTCTGAATCCTGGAGTAGGAACCAAGAATGCTGACCAAGCCTCTGTCAACATTCTGTTCCACATGATCCCACTGCAATGCTATGTGTCACTTCATGCTTTATTCTGTCTCAGCTTGTACACCCACTCACGCTGTATGAGTCAAGTCACACAATATCCTGCACAGTGCTCATAGTATGCATAGTGGTATGTATACTGTGCTCACAGGCCACATGTAGCTGTATCCTTTATACGGCATCATTATAACTCAGTGACACATACAGTAAGGATCCATTTTACATATAGACAAGATACCATGCAGAGATGCTATATCCTATATCAGCAGCCTAAAAATACCAAACACTGACTCTGTCCATAATAATACAGCAATAAATAAATATGTAAACTCATTCATAATTAGAATCACCTATTTATTTATATGACAAAGCATATAATAATAATAATAATAATAATAATAATAATAATAATAATAATAATAATAATAATAACACTACTATTACTACTACTACTAATAATAATGTTAGCACATTTAAACTATTTTGGTTGCTTGAGATATGTATGTAACAAAAAAGTGACCTGATTATGGGGATTGAACAAGAAAAACATTCATTTTCAAACATATTAAATTCAATTCTTACTCTTACTGCTCTGTTAACTCTTACTGCTCTAGTAAAAACTTTTCAATAATAATAAAAAATAAATAAACATTCAGATCAAAGTTATAATATCTTTCCAAAATCCATTTAACATCAAATTATGAACGGAAATATAATACTAATTTTCACAATTGTACAAATGTTTGTGTTCTTTAAGCAGTGATCTATATAATTTGCTTTCTTCATACATACACCTGAAAGACAATTTAAAGGAAGCCTGGCACTTATGTTTTCCCCTTAATTTCTCACTCAATCTCATATATCTTGCATTGCTTTTGTTATAGTTTCAATTAAAGTTTGCATTTAGAAGCAATGCACTATAGTGTGAAGATATCATTGTGTAGTTTTCTATCAATAATACATTTTAGAAATTTTATTCAGTCTGTCTTTGAAAGTGCTGCTTTTTCGGGGATTGCAGTAATTCCTAATTTGCCCAGTAGAGGGTGTGACACTTCGGGTAAGTGGAAAGGCACAGTCTTTTAAAAGCACCCTGACTGTGACTCTCTACACAGCTTCACACCTCTCTTATATGAAACACATGTACAATGGAAACAGATGAGTCCCTCTATGAGATATAAAGATAGAAATCATGATAGTGGATGCAGGTGAAGGTCATGTGTTCAGTTTGATCTCTCTCTCTCACACACACACACACACACACACACACACACACACACACACACACACACACACACACACACACACACACACACACACAGACATACCCGTGTGTAGAGTAGTGTATTGTATACTCTGTGAGTGAGTATGTGTGTGAGAATGTCTGAAATGCTACTATGACTATATGTTTCATTTTCGTATAATATAATGCTCAGTGTAAGAATGTCACTAGGTCTGTGTGATCATGTGGTTTTCACAAATACAGAAGCATAAATTACACACATTCACTCACTTCTCCTTGGATTTCCCTGAACAATGCTGCCTCGAAGGTGTGTGTGTGTGTGTGTGTGTGTGTGTGTGTGTGTGTGTGTGTGTGTGTGTGTGTGTGTGTGGTGTGTGTATGTGCGTGTGAATGTGAATGTGACAAATCTCTTGAGAAGACCTTGTGTATTCTGGCAAACAGGCATTCCCATGCCCTCAAGGAACAGATGATGAAGCAAATGCGGAAAATAAATGTCAGATGTTGATGTTCTATTTTGCCCAACACCTCCTTCCACAATCTCCCCCTCCTTGTCTCTTTCCATGTGCTCTCACTCGATTTTCTCACTCACTCGATTTGCACATAATGCTGAATAATTTTAAGCAAATGTAACTTTAACATATAGTCAAAGCCTTTAAAATTTCTTTAAAAGTTGAATGTTGAATCATCACTCATGCCTACAAAATATGAAAATACATAAACTAATAAGTGGAATGCTTTGACTATCAATAATGCTCTGATGGTCAAAGTTGGAAATTTGGCATAGCTCAGTGAAGTAAATAACATTTCAGCAAGCTCAATATCATAAATCAACAGTAACTTTTTTCTAAGATTGTTTACAAGGATGGACGTATGGCAGTAGGGGTTCAACCAAGGGCACCTGCAGCAGTAGGGCTTCAACCAAGGGCACCTGCAGCAGTAGGGCTTCAACAAAGGGCACCTGCAGCACTAGGGCTTCAACCAAGGGCACCTGCCGCTTTCGAAGCCTTGCCACCTAATATGATTTTACTCCCATGTGATTATCGAAGACTAAATGAATCATAGCTAATGTTTGATTTGATTATTAATTATAGCACACAAATGAAGCGAAAGCAGTAATGTCATTATCTGAACAAGAAACAAGAGTTATTCTGGAAATGCAGTCTGTTGCCTATATAATTAGGTGGTGCCATCTCTTGCCCTCCTTTTGTCATCTCATGTCCAAAACCTTGACCTGTCTATTAGTGACTAATCACCAAGAACAAAGGTTTATAAGAGCTGTAAATCTATATACACTTGACATAAACTGCACTAATTGTGCACTCCATAATGTGCTCTAGCTCAGAAAAACAGCAGCAGGAAAGGGAAGAATTATTCTATTTAAAGACTGTGGATTAGTCTGTTATATACTGTAACACATTTCTATAAAGGACTTCTGTTAAATGTTTTTTTCTTAAAAGGTGATAAAATAATAAAGCAGTCGTTTATTTTTAATGGAATGTAACAACATAGCCTAAGCTAAGCTAATGGGGCTGGCCAAGTGCTCCATATTTGGGTTACACATTCACACACATGCACGCACGTACGCACGACTTTACACACACAAACACGCGCGCACACACACACACGCACGGTAGGTGGGAACAGAGAGAGAGACTGAGAGAGAGAGAGAGAGAGAGATACAAGCTCGGCTGCAGCAGTCGCCGTCGTGCTAGTGGAGGTGAAGCGGGCGCAGGGAGCAGGGAGCCCGGCAACAGCAGCGCGGACAGCCGCTCACTTCCGCTGCCCATCCGGCGCACAGTAAGTCCGCTTTTCTGCCCAACACAGAGCGAGAGAGAGCCGCGGGATTCGGGGGCGATTTGTTCCGGAAAGAGCAAACCGGCTCACAGCCTGACATTCGTAAACATATATACATTATAAACACTTCAAAAGCGGTTGCACTACTTTGTCATTTGGTTACAACAGCTTGATGTGAACTAGACGAGCGTTTGGCAGTTAAGTCAAAGCTGTAATATTATGATAAAAAGTGTTAAAGAGAAAGATAGTAAGCGCGCGGCAGTGAGAAGGGGAAGCCGGACAGGGAGCCGCTCGCGCCCGGTCTGAGTTTAAAGCGACAGCGCTGGAGAACTGCGCCACTCATTTGCTACACATACACACGCGCGCGCGCGCACACACACACGCACAGACACGCGTGCGCGCGCGCACACACTTTACACTACACCACACTACTGTACTGTAACCTACTTTTACAACGTCAGTGTTTCGACGTGGCTTTTTTGCACTTTCAGTCCGTGCGTAAAAACACAATCGCGGAAGTTGTAAGCGGCGCTGATCTATCTCAGGAACTACCTACCCACCCACCCACACACACACACACACACCCCGCGCGCGCACGCACACACACACAATTCAGCGCACGCTTTGAGATGTATGTATTTATTTGAGCTCGGTTAAAAGCGCGTGCGTCAGTGTGTGTCGTGTCGCGCAGCTTCACTGAGGCTTTCCCTGTGGTGCACATCGGGTCCAGTTATATAACGGGCTGCTGGGACCCCTGATACCGCTAACAACCCCCCCCCCCCCCCCCGACTACCCACACACATACACACAAACACACACACAACACACACACACACACACACACACACACACACACACACACACACACACACACACACACACCAAAACAATGCACATTATGTTTACATTTATATAACTCGTACCATGTGCGTTACATAAATATCTAGTGTGTCGCAGATCTATAATCTATTTTCCAGACGATTCATATGTGCGTTATGACGTGTAAACATTAGCTGCCCATAAGTTTTGCCAACTAGAGCAGATACGACTGAGAAAAATCTCCAGAGACTCCCGCGGGGGCGTTGGAGCATCTGTAGCAACCAGCAGGAACTGTTGCTAATACAGACCCATATTATAATGCACCAGTAAATCACCCAGTATCAGAGCTTTAGCAATCTCTCTCTCTCTCTCTCTCTCTCTCTCTCTCTCTCTCTCTCTCTCTCTCTCTCTCTCTCTCTGTGATTAAAAAGGAAGTTGCAATATAATAAAGACTTAAGTGACCAATCAATAATTGTTTTTTTAATTCAAGAAGGTTTGGGTGAACCACCCAGAGGAGTTCCCCAAGTTGGCTTTTTGGAGAAACCTAAGTTCACAAAGGCAAGTGGTAAATCCCTGGTGTTGCTTTGAGTGCTGCTAAATCTATACAGGGGACAGCAGTTAGTGCATGCACAAAAAAGGGGCTGGAACTTTCCAGATGACGCCATAGACTCATTTGCATGTTGATTGATTGCAATGATTTATCTGTGTATTAAAATGTGCTAAGTGAAGGAGGAGGATACTGAACGTACTTGGAATAAGAATAAGAGTTTTTTTGGGGGGGGTTAAGGTGTCCCGGAAGGTCATGAGTTCGAATCCCAGGTCCACCAAGCTGCCACTGCTGTGGCCCTTGAGCAAGGCCCTTAACCTTCAATTGCTCAGTTGTATAAATTGAAATAAATTGTAAGTCACTCTGGATTAAGGTGTCTCCTAAATGTTGTAAATGTTATAAGAATTGAAAATAAGATATTTTCTATTTAGAAATCAGATTCAAACCAACTATTCTATCGAGAAGAAAACAAGACAACAGAATAAGGTGTAATAGGTAGTTAACAAAGGGACATGAAGAAAAACAGTTTTAATTGTAATTATATGTAAGAAGAGAGTTTGGACTGCGGATGCATGGGTGATCAGTGCATTGACTGATTCTGTTTGCCTGAGCTTGGCAGATTAGCATACAGTAGCAAGCTAATTGTACTAGATATATACACCAACTAGTGGCACCTGAGAACTGCTTCCTTTCATGCTTTTTGTACCTTCTCCTTGTCCCTGTACAAATATACTGAAAGCAGTATATGCCAGGATAAGATGAAAGGTTTTGTTATATATTGGGAATTAGACAGTAAATGGGAACTATTAGTAGGTAGGAACTAAAGTTTTTCGACTAATTTGCACAGAACTGAAGAAAATCTTAATTCAAATAAAGTTTGCTTGCCATTGTTGCTGAAATTGCAGATGTAATTAGAAAATAGATGGTTTTGTTAGCTCCTCTTTCAGAAAATGTTATAATTGCAAACTTTAGGAAAAATGTGATAGAAGAACAGGATGCACTGATGCGATGCTAAGTACATTGGACTGGTCTCAGATCAGATATTGCAGTTCAAGCCACTTATTTATTTATTGAATGCTGTGAACACAGCTGACTGTTTGCATTTTTAATTGCAAAGTCTGTTAGCTGAGTTAGTTAGGAGTCCACATTATGTGTTTCTACAGTGTGAAACAAAAGAAGAAAAAACGATAACATGAGTTTAGGGTGAAGCAAGATATTTAGGCATGCCAAAGAGAGGCACAGCAAGGTAATAAATAATTCTGGTTTGTATTTTGGCTTGAATTTAAGCTTTCAAGTGAGCTGATTGTCAAATAATGGCAAGTGGGACATCCTCACACACACACACACACACACACACACACACACACACACACACACACACACACACACACACACACACACACACACACTCTGCCAAAAAAAACCAAAAATAATTGTTGTTACAGTAACGCGGCATACGTTTTTATATATCAAATCAAGTATTTACTCTATTTTAAACCTGCAGCCATGTACTCAAAGTATGCTATTTTATATTATATTTAGCCCAACAGTGCAAACAAGTTCATGATTCTGCTAAGGGCCTATTGTATTTTCTCCTCTAAAAGCTGTTTTGTTCTATAATATTCTGATGTAAGAAAGGTTATAGTATTTATTACATTGGTTTTAGCTTAACATGTTGTGTGTGTTGTATGTTATGGTGAATTGGGAGCACAACTGTCTTCGGCACTGCTTACGTTTAATTGTTAATGAGTTGTAATGAAGACACACTGTGTGGTCTAATCAAGAGTGCTCATGTGTATCAGCTGCCTTGAGTTACAACACAGACACATATGCAAACGTTGTTACTGATTCCTTAGTGCCCATTTTGTCAGTGTTTCTTGTTTAACTGCATCTGCACTTTTAAGGGCACTAAAAGTGTTCTAACAAGCTTGGATTGCTGAACCGTGCAGAGGGAGTGTTAGGTACGGGCATGGATAACCTTTAACGCTCGAGTGCCAGTGAAATATGGAGGGACACACCTCCACCTGCAGATAGTGCTTACATAAGGCCACAGTGATTGACAGAGACAGGATCAGCCAATGGCCAAAGAGAGCCAGCTGAACCAGAAATTTGTTTACACACCAGAGGGAAGGGACGAACAGCAACCTGGCTTCACCTTGTTCCTGAGAACACACAGTAAAATGAGGCCTATCCAGACAAGCTCTCAGCACACACTCCCTCACAGGTTTGCGTGCAAAGGCAGATCAAGCAAAGCCATGCTGTTTATCTTCGAAGACACAAATCACTCTTTTTAATGGCTGGTTTATCATTGGTTATGTGATATACCTCAGTATACCAGCAAGCATTATATTGCCATAATGGATACCTTACAATATCGCCAATGTATACATGCCTTCTGTACAGAGAGATTTGTTTGAGATTGTTTTGATTTAGCTAAAAGGAATATTCTGCCCATGTGTGAAAGCCATATCATGTACTGTAACTTTCTTAAAGGCAGTTAAAATATTATTATACTCTAGTTCACTGGAAAATCTTCAGGACTCCCACATAGCAACATACTGCCATGTCTTTGATACTTACTGTTCTTTAACACAGTGCCAGTTGTGTTTTATTCCTCAGATACAGTATCTAGCTAACTTCACCCTGTTGTCTAGAGGATGCAAGTTAAAGATCCTGATGATGTCATAGCCATCAGTGGACAGGAACCCCAGCCAGTAAACCTATCAATGATCTGTAGGTGGGAGGGATGGCATAACCTCTATCTATTTCCTGTCAATCACAGCAACACTAGCCATCATGTCTTCTGAGTGTGTTACAGCAGGATCAGCACTCAAAAAGCCTTCACACTTCCTGGTTGTAGCTGGCATATAATAGTGGAGAGCTGTCTAGTGAGTGGGAACTGACCGAGACCAAATTAGAGAGAAACCTGGGCCAGGCGCTGATGTACCTACCAACATATTCTCACAAAATAGGCCTATTTAAACATCAGTAGATCCCCTGGCTTTGAATGGAAGTGTCTGGGTCTATCACTCCCAAAACATGTGGTGATGGAGCTAAAATGGGCAGTAGTATACGCAGGTTCTGGCCTAATAAGTTCCCTATTTGCTCATCTCACCGAATGAGTAAATGTATCATGCTTTTGGATGTAGCTCGTATTTCTCATTAAAAGATGAATGGAATTCGACAGGGTGATAAAGAATAAGCAGAGGAATTAAAGCTGCCCAGGTGGAGTTGGTACTGAATTCAGCCAGCCCTCTTTCATCCTAGCTTTATTTGTCCTACAGACAAACCCCCCTTCCCCATCCCCACCCCCAGCCGCCTGTCTGACACCCCCCTTCATGGGTGAAGTACACAGACCCAAGCCACTTTTATTCTACAGCACTGACAAGAGGTTTTTGATGTCAAGATGAAAAACATTCCTTTCTCCAGCGAGTGGATGTCGGCATGCAGGCCATTCTTCTTCCTTGTAACTCCCAGTGGTGCACGGATTCCATCTGTGCTTTCAATTTGGAATGTAACAATGTGCAAAAGTGGAAATTGGAGCTCAAGGAGTTAAGTTGTATATCAAGAAATATAAAGAGCATGAGAGCAATGGCAGAACTGCATACTGCAAATCAGAGGAAGTCCTCAAATAAATAGTGCACATGTGAATCAACAACATGCCCTTCTTTCGGACACACGGTCGAATACACACTGTTTATAGCAAACACATGACATCTTCTGGACAGTCAGGAGTCATCTTAATGAGCTGATGTATGAAATGCCATACGTTAGTGAGTAGTGATGACTCACTATGGTGAGTGTTTGCAATACAGTAAATCAATAGTTTGCATCCTGAAGGGTCATTTTCAATCAATTGTATTTTTATTACTCTGGCTCATTTGCCCTCATAGAAGCTGCTTTCAGGCCCATGAGTGGATTTAGCTCGTCTAGCTCGATGTAGCAATCTAGTGCCTTCTATTTTGCATGTCTATGCCCAAAAATGATGAATGAAATTGTGCAAACCTGCAAAAGCAAGCCTGAATTGTGAAAGCAAACCTTTGATTATTCCCCTTCCCAAACCGAGCCCAGAATCGTTCCTTCTGCAGACTCTAAGTGTGAACCACTCATAGTGTAAATGAGAGCAGGAACTCATTATTGTGCGCTGTGGATGACCTCCACATTGCTTTGTAATTCTTCTTGATTGGTTTATTCATAAACCAACATCATTCCCTTTAAAGTATAGCTTCTACACCATTTCGGCCTTAGAATTGTTGCTCGTGTTATTCCATATCACCCTGCTTTTAATCATCACTGTTGGTCTAGTTTCACATTTAAACCAGTCCTCTCTGTATTATGATGGAACAGAGGAAGTCTCCCAGCAACCCTGGAGTCTGTGTGTAATAAGGAACTCAGCAGAAAAACATGACTGAAAACAACCTTCTATTCTTAGCTGGCTTACCATCAGTCTCGTGTTTCTCTTGCTCATTCGAGCAATTCTCGTAGTATGACCAAATTACTCCCTTGTCACCATCTCTGTTACTTTCTCAGCCCCAAGCCAGAGTTTTGTACAGTATAGCACACACTACAGTACATGAAGGGGTGGACATAAATATACCGACCAGCCTACGAGAGAATGCGTGCACATTCCAACGTAATTATAACCCAGAAGTAGATTTATTTAGGCTGACAGGGATTTACTAACATTATTTAATTCCAAACTGCACACTACTTGTTAGCTAGTAAAATTTGTTCATTTTGAACAGCATTAATCAGGGCATTGAAGCATTCATGAATTTATGAGATAGAAGACAGCATGAAGGTTTATGACAATGTGTTAATTTTATGGAATACTGTTTCATTGATTTAGAAGAAAATTGCAACAAAAAAAAAAAAACAAACAAAAAAAAAGTCCCATAAAGCTCAAAACTGTACTTTACTGCTAGTGTAATACAAAATAGTGTCATTTGTTTAGTTCCGAACAGTGAATACAGAGCTGAAACGGTTGATGACGCGCACACACACACACACACACACACACACACACACACACACACACACACACACACACACACACACACACACACACACACACACACACACACACACACACACACACACACACAAGCTAGTCATGTGTCCACTTCAGATTAATCAATGGAATTTTTATTTTCCTATCCTGCAGTACAATTTTGTGTCTGGGTTTGATCCTTTGTAGAGTTTCACATGTTATATTCATTCGTGCGTAGCAGTTTCCTCCAACTGTGCAAAAACACGCAAGTGGATTATCCATGCTAGGTGTGAATGTATGTATGATGCCTTGTGAAAAACTGATGTCCTATTGGAGGTGATTTCCACCACCTTACACCCTGCTTTTCCAGAATAATCTCCAGATCCACCTCCTGCTCTTCACCCTGACCAGGACAAAGCAGTTTTTTAAAGGAGAATGTAGGAATTAATGATTTGGATTCAGACAGAATATGGAGTTAAACAATATATAACTTTTAGCAAAGTCGGTTTACAGAATATCAGAGGAAAAAAGTAGCAAACAGGTAAAGGCCATTAGAGAATGTACTCCATTAAACTCCAGGGTCCACAAATATATGATAAAGTTTCTCTTTTGCTTTCAGAACTCCACGCTTGGGTGTGAGTGTCTTTAGCATCTGTTTCTAAGCCCTGGCGTAACTTTACGTTATGGATTACCTGTGTCAGGACTGGATTAAAGGCTTTAGTATCTCCTGAGTGACAGGGCTAAACCAGGGTTTAATTGCAGATGAGGCAGGACAGTAACGAGAAGATGTAAAGCTTCTGGTGGAGAACAGGCACGATGCGCAAGGGTGGCACAGAACATCAACTTCATTGGTGACGTGAAAACTGAGTGCGTCTGATGTGAAGGAGGATATGCATCGAGAAAGGAATTCAATAACAGGAAAGCAGCACTGATAGAAACAATCTGTGGAATAGCGAAACCCACCCTTACAACTGTTATTTTTGGCTTGCTGTAACCATTCCTTATTATGCATGCCTTCTTAGTCCTATGACATGTACTGGCTAGCAGCTAATTCACCCCAAGCTGTTTGGACTCTTTTAATAACAGGAGCATGTTGCAGATTTTACTACAGGCTTTTCTACTCACAAATCCACTGCTGCAAAGTCATTTCCTGGAGTTGAAGTCGGGACATTTGGAGAAGTAGTAAAGAGATGACAGGCTGACATATTGCTTGCAGAGATAAGACTCGAACTAAAACATTTCTCTTCTATTTCCCCTCTTGGGTCAAGTCATGTGGGTAGTGTGAGAGTATGTGTTTAGAAAGAGAGACTCTGTCTCCACCTCTGCTGTTCTCCACGTGTCATCTCTCTGAAGTCATCCTGAGAGTGTGTAGGGGGTCAGGCACAGCAGCATTCCTCTCTTCCACATCTCTGGGGAGTTTCTTCCTTTTTCCATCAGACTTTCTAAACAAGGGTGTGCTGTCTTGCTGAAAGTACCTAAAAATGAACATTCACACTTCTTTCTGAAGTTCTCTGTGATCTCTACCATGGTTGGTTAACTCTGGATTTGCTCTAAAATATATATATTTTAAACTAGATTAAAAATAAATGATATTTTTTGATATCTTTGAGAGAGCTGAAGCTCTGATTCTGGCAGTGATGACCATGATTTGTTGGTAAACAGCATGCAGGGAGTCCACAGTGGTGAGTGTGTAGAAGTAGCACTCAGATGAAGAGGCAGGTTGAATGAGCAGCAGGAAGTGGACTGATGAGGCCTGACACAGATAAATGAGGCTAATCTTTGGACCACACCGTGACGCTCTATTCCAGGCATGGAGAGAGAGAGAGAGAGAGAGAGGGAGAGAGAGAGAGAGAGAGAGACTGATACTGTACACAATCAGTATGCTGATTTGTATCACAAAATTAAATTATGATAATCAAACTGCAATTAAACTGTCATGAGTATGTGGTTAGATACAGGGATGGATAGAGGGAACGAGGGAAGGAGGAATGGATGAATGGACAGGCATATGGATGGATGGATGATAGGAATGAAGATAGGGTGGATGGTTAGAGCAGAGGAATGGAGATATTAGTATGAAGAATAAATAAATGGATGGATGGAGTCTAGGAATTAAGATGGAGAGAATGAATGGACAGAGGAAATGATCTTAGGGATCTATATCTAAAAAGAGCAATACAAATAAACCTGAGATGGATGGATGGAGCCGTTTTCATTTTGTAAATTTATCGCCTAAATCTACCAACACGCTTCTAATCAAATCAAGAAATTCACCGTAAAACCGTAAAACTTGCTTTTTCTGTAATTGATTACACTTTAAATACTTAAAATACATACTTACTCCTTTCACATTTTAAATCTCTCACTAACAAGAGTTTTTCCGTCTGGGTCTCAGTAATACATGTAGAGATTTAGATTTTTTATGAAATTCTTTTTCTATACAAGTATGACAGCATGAAGGTCTCAAACCCTACACAAAGCCTGCTCACATTTATTCCCATCTGACCTTGACAGGGCTAGACAGAAATGTGTGGAGTGTCTCTTTTTCTGAACCTGTCTGTCTGAAGCAGTCACAGACGTGCAGAGAGCAAACACACACACACACACACACACACACACACACACACACACACACACACACACACACACACAGAGTGACAACGTGTGTACTGTAAGCCCAAGGAAAACAGATGTGTGATATCTGACCGCTGTGTTGGCTCAGAGGACCAATGACACGTTCTGCATCATGGAAATCCACACTGAGTGTAGTAAAATAAAATCGCTGCTTTCTGGAAATCATAAGAGCTGCACATTAGCTTATTGTAGCACTTGCTATATAGCTAGAAATGACTGTGACTGTGCTAAAGTATCGTTTACTGCTATTCAATGAGCCAGAAGAAGAAATGGTGCTGGTTTGATGCTGGGTGTTGTGGTGATATTAGTGTGTTAGCACGAGGGACACGATGAAAGTGTTAGCTTTTTTTTTTTATTCTCTCTATATCATGTCCTCTTTATTTCAGGCCATCTGTTTTTCTCACTTGGAGAAAACAATAAGATTAGCCATGATGACTGTAAGCAATCTGTATTCATGTTATATTTGTTAGAATTGTATATTTGCTAGCAGTAGCATTTTACCCACCAAAGCACCTAGTTTTAGCGTAAAACAGCAAAAAGCGTAGTTAAAAATAAATACTTCAAAATCACTTGTATAGATTTGTTTCTCATTAATAATCTCATAGCATTTCCGTGTACTTGGCAGAAAGTGAGGCTGCTTGTTTCAAGCAAGAAAACTGAGCCGGTTACTAATCTGAGGCGAAGAAGGGGGCGGGGCTTCCTGCGGGGTTTAACACCAGAGAGTACTAAAAAAGAAGCTCTCGCAAACTGTCAATCTCGCAAACTGTCAATCATTCCACTTTCAGATGTTGATGACGGTTGAGCATTTTTAAGCGGTAGGTTGTAACTGTTAACCAGTGATAAAATACAGAACAACTGTGTAGCGAATGAAAAGTTTAGCATTTGATACAAACATTTTGTTGGTCTTTATTATTATTATTTTTTTATCCAATACACAAAACTATGACTTCAAGCTGATCAAGAGCTATCTGAACCTAGTTTGTGATAGGAGTAGGCAATATGGTAGAAATATCACAACATAATAGACTTATTTTGCTATGAAAGGCAAAAGGATAATTGTGCTACATTAACAATAGTGATAGATGTACTGATGATACCTGCAGTACTCTTGGAACATGTATAAACACATACATACACAACACATAAAGTGCGATATTGATACCGTTTTGTCCTTTCACGTAGCTTTATGTAGTGACATAGCGCTTTGAATGAAGTCGGGAAATAATATCCATTATTATAACGATCGGTGTGTAAAGAAATAAGACGCTCATCTGTCTGTCTGTCTAATTTGAAAAGAGTTTGGGCTAACAACACACACACACACACACACACACACACACACACACACACACACACACACACACACACACACACACACACACACACACACACATCAACATTGATTTCAACATAGACCTGTTTTCATATTTTATAACACTCTGATAGAAAAGATCACTGCATGTGTTAGCTGTAGCACACAAGGACCACACTGTATCAATCATGAAATATACAACATGCACAATGACACTTGCAAAAGGGCTGTACTTTCCTTTTCAAAGAAACAGATCAGAGTGACCCAGAGCCGAGCTAGAGAGGACAGCGTCTGCTCGCACAAGTGCGCACTCCAGGGAAGATGCTTCTGTGCAGCGTTGTGGCCCAGGGGTCACAGATGGTTTGGGTACAGTGGGAGGTCTGCAGTTCCCGTTGCTTTGCAGATTACATCAGAACATGCATGCCAGAGAGGGGCTGGAGGATCCTCTTTATCCACTGGAGAAAATGATATGATTTGCATGCTTTTATTCCCATAAACTTATTTAAACTTTGCACACGATTGGCTAGCTTTAATCCCTGCATGAGTATGGCTTTGCACACAGTTAGTGATAAATAGATAATGGGCTACAGTGTGCTTCTAAGCTCAGGGTGTTGGGATATTTCCTGAAGTGCTTTTCACACCATTTTGTGAAGCTCACCCAAAAAAAGAAAAGGAGAAAAAGAAATTCTCACTTTGTTTTTTTTTTTCCCTGTGCAGAATCGGAGAATTCACACAAAACGAGATCCTCCACATGAGTAATTTTATTTATTTATTTATTTAAACCCAAGTGATTTGTATCAGATCTCTGTTACTGTTACTATAAAAGCGGTTGGGTTTGCGATTGTATTGAACTGCAAAGTGTGCTCTGGGTTTTAAAACAGTTTGCCAAGTGTTGCACATGACCTCTCCATTAACACCTCTTCAGCTTGCCTGGTGCTTCTAGGGAAATTCGGCACTGCTTGTATTTGTTTTTTTATCTCCTTAAAAATATATTTTTTTTAAACAGCTACCTGAAGTCATCTAAATGTGCTGCATTAGATATCCTGAACTTGACATAAGGGTTTTATTTGAATGGTCACTGTTTGCTCTTTTCATGGTAAAAAGTTGCCTGACCTCACCGTTTGTTTTATTGACTGTCCACAAGCACTGTGTCCAAGTTACACTCCTTTTTTCCCCTTCTGTCTTTTCTGTGAATTATTCAGAATCAAGCAGACATTTTCCAGCAGCTTTTTGCCGTTGGCTAATGCCTCTGGTGTTCCAAGAGCTGATAAAATCATAGCAGGCTGCCACGCACGCGATGCATGATGAATGCTTTTCTCACACAACACATTTTAATGGCTTCGATTATGAAATTTGTTCACCTCTCAGAGCAGCGTAATCACATTAACTGCTTTAGCAAAGGTCTGATTTAAAAGGTTGCTCCTTCTAAAAGGTCCTACTCCTAATGCTTTCTCCTTTTAAAAGGAATCGTTTAGTGGTATCTTCACTTAAAAGGTCCTTTTCTTACTGATCAAAAAAATTAAATCGGATCATTGTTTAATAGCCGAGGTGCTTCGAAAAAGATGCAGAAAAAAAGATCGTTGACTTTTGTGTCACCTGTGAAAAAACCCTAGTAGCTGTAGGCACATTTGCTTAAACGCCAAACTGCAATTCTCTGGTAGTTAATTAAAGGGCTTCAGATGTTTTTCTCAATTACGTATCAATTACCCCTTTGCTCCGGTGCAGCTCTGTGCAGCTCTGTAGGTCTGCCTGGTCTCTCCCTCTGAGAAACAACCTCTCTCTCTCTCTCTCTCTCTCTCTCTCTCTCTCTCTCTCGCTCTCTCTGTAGCTTTTAATAACAGGATCGAGCTGAGGAAGGAGGCGGTGCTGGGGGTTGGAGGGAGTCCCGCTCCGATTTTACAACCGCAGGATTTCTTTTTCTTTTTTCCCCTTTCTTGCTTTAAAAAAAAAAAAAAATCCTCCTCTGTCCCAGTTCTGAGCCTTTCATCGTTAAAACGAGTGCACGAGGATACGCCGCTCATCAGGGAGTTAGCTGCAATATGCAATCAACACTGTAGTAATGCCAGAATACAAAGTATGCAAATATAATAAAAATGATTAATTGAAGGTTTTTCTACATTGCCTTGGCTTTCTGCACTTGCTGCTTGTTCAGGGCAGGACAGACAGAGCACCAGCATGTACAGTATCAACACATCCGTCGAGTCCTCAGTCACAACGTTCAGGTCTCTGTGATATTCACATGTGAGGGGCAGGAATTGTGCTGGGGCAGGATCAGTGGTCAGGACAGGACAGGACAGGACAGGACAGACGGATAAATATAGTGACAGACAGACAGACAGACAGACAGACAGACAGACAGACAGATAGATAGATAGATAGATAGATAGATAGATAGATAGATAGATAGATAGATAGATAGATAGATTTCAATTTTAACTTGTGCTTTATTTCATATTTTTGTTTTATTTTTATTTTTCAAGATTTAATTCAAGTCTGTTCTATTTACATCGAGCTTTTATCAGTGGACATTGTTGCACGGCAACAATAATGGAGTGACATGAGATATTATAATATATATATTGATTTCTTTCAGTATTTCGGTATTGAATAAATAATACTACAGGTTTAAAGATTGTTTGAAATGACAGTTTTCTTTATGAACCTGTAATAATACTGAAAGTTTAATAACTTAGCTATTAATAGTTTAATTAATTCTTTAAAGAATGCAGAAATCACAGTGTTTAAAATCAGCGGTAGACCCTCACACTGGTGTCAGTGATGCAGACCCACAGATATCGCTGGTGTGTTTTCAGGCCTTCTGGCCGAACTCCAGCAGACCTCACATCACAGCAGATATTGTTAGCCTGGGTGTGCATTAAGTAATGGCATTTTGTGTAATGCCTTTGTGTGCGTGTGCGTGCGTGTGTGTGTGTGTGTGTGTGGGGGGGGGGGGGTTGTGCTCCTGCTGTCACCACAACCTTCATTACATAAGCAGGTTGGCCATATACAGTACAGTACACACACACACACACACACACATACACACACACAGGTGGATAGGACATCCAAGGACACATGCACTCTATAATTACCCATTTTAACATGATTTTCGTGCACCTCCCACTGAATCACTGATCACACTACAGAGGGAGGTAAAGAAGAACAGAGCGCAATAATACACGATAATAAACAAGTTCTACTCCTGATGAAGGATCACAAGACATGTCACATGCAGCAGATCGCACACAGCTGTGCCCCTGCTACCCTAAAAAAAAAAAGAAAAGAAAAAAAATCTTCATGCTGTGTGTGTTTAGCATCTGTAGATGTCACTGTGCTGTCTGGTGTCTATTCTTGATATTTTGGCAGGTCACTTTTCCTGTGTGTGTGTGTGTGTGTGTGTGTGTGTGTGTGTGTGTGTGTGTGTGTGTGTGTGTGTGTGTGTGTGTGTGTGTGTGTGTGTGTGTGTGTGTGTGTGTGTGTTTTAATCCTAAAGCTTCTTGCCTAATTGAAGAGCTTAGAAAGCATGATGTAGGAATTCATTTATTTTCTTAAAAGACTTCATTTCCTTTATGTTTCGCTCCTGTGCCGTTTGAGCATACAGGAACTGAAAATAGCACCATTCTAACTGAGAAAGAAACAAGGTCAGAAAAGTGAAAAATGGCTTTTAGTTAAAGAACGAGCAGAATGTAGTTAACATGAATCGGATAGAACGTATGGGGCATCTCTTTTGTCTGGTTATGTGATTGAGGTAAGGGGTGAAGGCACAGGAGTGTGTGAAAGCGCTCTTTTTTGCAGCAGCAGCAGCAGCAACAGCAGTCCTAAAACCTCACTGAAAGCTTTAATCCTGAGTATTATACCTGCTGTGGATTTGGGTGTGGGATTACTCTGCTCTGTGTGGCTGGTTGGGGAGCTGGCACTGCGCCTGGTGTTAAATAAAGCTTCCTGAATGGTGGACAGAGTCTATCTGTCTGTCCCTCTGTCCACTGTGTGTTTGACGGTATGAGTGTGCGTCTGACGATAGAACAGAATGACAGTAAATTATATAAAGGTGCAGAGAGAATATCAGAGTGTTGGTATTGTGTCTGATCAGAATGTCACTACTCACTGTCAAAAGACTGGACAGAACCTGTATTTCTGTACCCACTGTTTCTGGTTTATTTCTTTAGTAATTAAATTCTTTACAGGTTATAATGTTATATATGATGTTGTATTGTATCATACACATCATATTATAGCACCATACAATACATCATATCATATACATCATATATAATATTCATATCACACATCATATCATACTGCATATCATATGCATTGTGTCGTATCATATAGGGATAGTATAGTATTTTCATTTAAACTTAATATTTTTTAAATTCATTTTAAACGTTAACCGTATGTAAATTTAATTAATTTATTTCTTCTGCTTATTATATATATATTCCTCTCTCTTAAAAGTAAAGGAATTCAATTTAAATTTTATCATATCATACTGAATATCATATCTTATCATACCATATCAGTATTATATATATACATACATATAAATACATCATATTGTGTATCATATCATAGTGTATTGTATCATATCATATCATATCACATCGTATCGTATCATATCTTATCGCATCTTGATGATCTTTTTCCTCATCTTTTCCTTGCAACCTGTTTACTTTTTCTTGAATTATGCAAATACTGTATGATTTAAATATTCAAATGAGCTCATCAATCATTACATATTCACTCATTTGCATCTATCTTCCCAGTTTTCAGTGTAATAACACACTCATAAAAAACACAAGTCATAAAAAAGAGCTATACAAACAAATTGAATTAAATTGAAACGTAATCATTATATCATCACATCATATCTTATTTTATACCATATCATATCTAGAATTGTATCATATATCAAATCACATATCGTTTAACTGTTAGAAAAAACACCACCGTTAACTTTTAAGTGTTAAAATGTGAGGCTATTAATAGAATCTGTCATGTCAAAGTCTGCTTTAATACATCTGAGGCAATGTGTGAAATGATGTGGATGGGAAAAATGACACGGCACATTATTCAGTCATTTTGAGCAAACAGCGATATGCGGATCGCCAGTAACGAGCGTGCTTTGAGGAAACAGTTAACTGCTGAATCATTTGGAGATAGGGGAAATAGCTTTTTGTCAAACATAATATGTTTCAGAGTAAAGAGATTATATAATGCCTAAACAAATATAAAATCTCACGTCTAAAAATAAAAACATGTATATGAATTGTGTGGTAATGTGGTGCTGAGTTATAATTAATGTAGTTAAAATTTTTTTGGAAAGAAATTTGTATGTATTTTTAATTAGTTGTCCATTTCTACATTTTGTGGATAGTTCTATGAAAGTTGTATAGCAGTTATACACTGTGCGTTTTAAAGTGTGGCTGATTTTGATGTCGCTTTGTCGGCAAAGTATCGCAACATGATTTTTTTGCCGTGTCACCAACTGCTGGTGTGTGTGTGTGAATGTCATGTCACTCCAGACTACACACTGTCAAAATTATTAACATATAAAATTCGAAAAATGTGCAGACTTTTTTACACCTTAGCTTGTTTCAGCGCATGCTATCTTGTCATTCTAGTAAACGTACAAAAAAGCAGCAGAAATAAGTATGAATAAAAATTAGAAGATGTTTCTCTAAGACTAACGACTCCTAGTTGCTAATCCTCATTAAGCGCAGCTTGCTTTAAGGATTTGTCTCTTGTGTTATACATTAGGTATGGATTTGTGTGCATGGAGACTGAACACGCTTGCCAGGTGCGTTAGGTGCTAATGGCTAGATGTTCAGGTACAGGTGCAATCACTGGACTTCGAGCTGCCCAATGGGGCATGTGCTTACAGTTATGAAATGTAGTCAGAGCTTGTGTGTTCTCAGCTCCTGGACTTTGGTTTGCTTTCTTGGTAACTGCAAACTACTGTACAAAGCCAAAACCTGAGCCATCAATCAACAGGCTCGTTCAAATCAAAGGTCCGGATGAAGTCCAGATTTGAAGTTCTTTTACACTCAATGACCCGGAAAGATTTTTTTTTGGGTCCAACCACTAACACGTCTATCACCCATCCTTCCACTCATCCATCCATACACCCATCCGACTAGATGGGCTGGTGGTTTGAATGGGACTGTTTTCAAAAACTGTTGATCTTCTGTGATTTTACCCAGACCAGTGTCAAGACAAATGCCTGAGCAGGTTCGAGCTGAAAAAGCCTGAGCAGGCTCGAGCTGACTGTGTATCCAAGCCAAGCAGAAAAGCATTTCAGAATACACACCAAGGCAAGCTTGAGGCAGATGGGCTTCAGCTGCAGAGCTGTTCATCTGTCTATTAACCTGAGAGAGTTAAGGTAGTGTGAGAGACCGAGCCCAAGTAAGAAATGGAAAAAAAGTGTCTCAAAAGGAAAAGGTGTGTGTGTGTGTGTGTGTTTGTGTGTGTGTGTTTGTGTGTGTGTGTTTGTGTGTGTGTGTGTGTGTGTGTGTGTGTGTGTGTGTGTGTGTGTGTGTGTGTGTGTGTGTGTGTGTGTGTGTGAGTGAGACAGAGACTGAGCTAAGATCTCATGGTCTATCATTCTGTAATATAAACACAGCTGCTTTTGTGCAGAGGAGATAAACTTCACTTTACTGAGAGCTGAATAAAAACCATTAGGAACAAAACACACACACACACACACACACACACACACACACACACACACACACACACACACACACACACACACACACACATTAAATAGGGGTTGTCTTGAATTTACAGAGAAATGAAGCTTCTCCCATGTTATCTTTCTTCAGGATTATATTCTTGTACAATAGATAAATGTGGAATGTAGCTGTTGCTCCTAAACGTCACCTATTTTGGGAATTTTAGTTATACAATGTACTGTGTTCTTCTTATTCGGGTATCATAATAAATGGCAATAACCCTCATCCACTCAGATTCAGAGGTTATCTGTTACTGAGGACACCAGTACAATGTTCTTGCTCAGCTGAGGTGATGCAGTGGGTAGCACAGCTGTGTGTCAGCTACAGGGTGTTGACAGATGGCAGGTTGGATTTTTGCTCTTGACTCCAAATTCTTACTTCATGTCTCAGCAGAAATCAAGCTTCATCAGATCACATGATGTCTTCCAATCTTCAAGTGTCCGTTCTGGCAAGCATGTGCTCACTGTACTCTCAGATTCCAGATCTTGGCTGATACCAGTGGAAGCGACGAGGTCTTCTTAGCTTATAAGCCTCAAGGTTTGATCTGTTGTGCATTCTGACATGCTTTTCACCTCACCATGGTTGTTAAGAGTGGTTATGCTGTATGAAAAGCAGTAGCTTTACTGTTAGCTTGAACCAGTCTGGACATTCTCCGCAGTCTTAGTAACAAAGCATTTCTACCCACAGAGCTGTCAGAACTGGATGGTGCAACCCCACCCCACCCCCCACCCCGTATGCAGTTGTTCTTGTGTTCCTAATAAAGTGGCTGGTGAGTTTATAGTAACATTTTAGCCTAGGATATATATTTCTAAGACATTCTCTTGGTCAATTAGGTGATATACTTTTAGTATAACTTTTTTAAATATTCCAACCTACCTATTTTTACATGGCTGCTTTGCCCTGATATAGGAAGGGGAATTGCTTTTTCAGTCTATGTGAAGAAATGGGAGAAGACCCTCTCCTTTCTGAAAGCCTAGCAGTCTGAGGTGGTGTCTGGTCAGGTCCAGCTAAAAATAGACCTAAACCTGCATGTAAACTTGCCCCCAACACGGAGACTTAAGAAAGAAATTGGAACAAGGACCTTAGAAGGAACCACAGTGATTTACAGAGAGTTTCTTTCTGCAGAGTTGCCTTGGCTACTGCGTCTCTAGTCAATGATTGCCCTAAACTGTCTTAGCAACAGACAGGCAGATGGCTTAGCAACCGGGGGAGAGAGGGAGACACTTTGGTCAAGGTTTGTCTGTGCTGTTTTACAGTTTCTAAAACTCAGCTTAAAGGAGGTATTGTACAAATTCAGAAGGCCCTTTTACATGCATATATGAAGCATCTCATCACTTCCCCGAGAACATTCTTCTGTTTTTATTTTGAGAGCATGTGAGATTAATCCATTTTCTAGATCCACACATTTTCTTCTATCCACACATCCATAGTGGGGTTCCTCCATTTTCTAGAATATCCCTGTGGATGAATTATTATTGAGCAACAGAATGAATACAGCTAAACGGTGTCATTGAGAGCGCTTTTCCTCATCTGGTTCATGACCTCCTCAAGCGTCTCATGTGACTCATCTGACAGGTACTGTAACTTCACTAAACACACATGTCTTCAACATCTCTGATACATTCTTTCTGCTTCAGAAAGTTAACAGAGCTTCCTCCTGTAGAGCGAGCAGCCTGGTGTGTCTATTCCTGCTCCAAAGGCCTAAACATTCATCTCTTTACACAGTATCTAGAAAAGTAGTTCTTTTATAGTTATATGTGCTGACATTTTTTTATTTATGTTCTTCGTTACATTTCGATTTTGTCCTTTGTCCTCAAAGCTGCTTGAGACTTGTACAAGCCAGCGTTAATCTGTAATCTTCCAGATAATGAATCATACAGAATTGCTTTATTTTATTTGTAATACTTGATATATTTGTCTTTTTTTGAGCTGAGAGTTGATCTGGGTAAAAGTGTAAATACAAAGGTAAAGAGCAGGTTTCTATGGGATGATCTGGCTTGTAACCTAATCTGCTGTATGTCGTAGTGCAAATCAACCAACCACAAAACAGTCAGTTCATTATGGTGACCAAAAACAAATGAACAGAATCGCAAGGAACAATAAAAAGATTGAGAGGTGCTCTATCATAGCAGAGGTGCTGTATCATGGCTGATTCTTTGCTCTGACCCCAACGTCCTATGTGAAAAAAGTTCACTATGCTTCTTCTACTCCATCCCAGTGCCAGGAATGTTGTGTGACAGCGCTGTTGCAGAGGAATTAGTATTATTAATTATGCGACTTATTTATGTGCAACATGTATAGAAATTGACATAAAGGCCACATTGTCTGTGTTTGAAATGTCCTTCATTTGTACACATGCACACATACGCATGTAAATATAGCATCAAATGACACGTTAATCATGGCATCATGAAGGAAGGCCAGGTTAATTACATAATGAGTTTTTAAGAGTACTCATAGAGGTAGAATGAGGTTTCTGTGATCCTCCTGGGCTGTAGCATCTTGTTGTGAGCAAACATACTGCATTATTAATGGCTTCACTTCAATGTTAAGCAGACATTAAAAGTGTGAAGTGGGAGGAGCTTTTCAGTGTAATTCACTAGTATTGTGAGGCCATGGGGAAGTAGGAGGTATATACCGTCTGTCTGGACCTGCTCTCATTACTCTAGTCAGGTTAAGTGAGAAATGAAACTGCCACCCACAGCTGCTGAGTCAGGAGAAACACTGTATGTGTGTGTGTGTGTGTGTGTGTGTGTGTGTGTGTGTGTGTGTGTGTGTGTGTGTGTGTGTGTGTGTGTGTGTGGTGGGGGATTGCGTGTGTGTGGACAGGTTTTTATATATTGGTGGGGTTTTATCGTTTACTAAAAGTCACAATGTTTCCTCTCACAAAGTTAGCTCTAGGTATAGATATTGGTGCCAGTGCAAGGTCCTCACAAATATAGCCAAATGTAAGTGTGTGTGTGTGTGTGTGTGTGTGTGTGTGTGTGTGTGTGTGTGTGTGTGTGTGTGTGTGTGTGTGTGCGTTTCTGCATGTAAGTGCTTGTCTTATCTATTGCACAGGCTTCAGTCCCTCCCTCTGCAATGTTGCAGAAGTAAACTTTGTCACTAACTCTTTGGGACTGAGGTTAACTTGCTCGTTGGTTTGCTTCACAGATCTGTAAGTACTTGCGCCAAACCAAAAGCCAATAAACGCTTGCCTTCCTTAATTGAACCGTGATAATGTACCTGGAACAACATTAACACATGAACCTTTTTATTTGCTATAGACATATAGAGTAGTAGGCTGTGCAGTGTGTTCACTATAATCTATTATATAATCATCTATGATAATCACTAGACAGCATGTTGTGTAAATTAGGGAATGTCAGTGCAAACAGATAAGAAAAGACATAACAGAAATTAGGTGCTGACTCACACGGTTGAGGTCAAGGCACAAAGGTCAAGTTCAAGCCTGAAAGTGTTCACTATGCTTTGCTCTTCTTCTTCTTCTTCTTCTTCTTCTTCTTCTTCTTCTTCTTCTTCTTCCTCTTCCTCTTCCTCTTCCAGTAAATAGCATCACAGTGCCAGAATATTGTGTGATGGTGCATACTGACGTTTCTGATTAACATATGTATGGATATGGTATAGTAATGAATGAGATGATGTATAAATAGTACACATGTCATGAGGTTTGTGACCAGTGAAGATCAGTGGAATCGGAGGTATGCGGTGGGTTTCTTTCTTTGCACCTACCTTCAGCTTTATAGTAGAAGCCATGGACTTATGATACGAGGTATACGAGGTATTATTGTTTCCTCATGATGAATAATTATCAATTACCTGTCTCCAAAGAAACTCCCGTCAACTGCTGCTGCTTAAATCCTGCACATCCTCCCACAAGGGACAGTTTTAGTGGTCTTTTCTCATAACATATTTGATACAATCAGCTTTAACACAACCAGCAAAGGAACGTGCAGACATGCTCACAGGTAATACCTTTGGATATGAAAGATATGAATAATGTGCAGCGTCAGTCTTGATAGCTGCCTAGGAGGGGAAGCACCAGTCGTGAAAGAAGTGAAACCACCCAGGTTTTCAGGCAAAGTGCAGAAATAGTTTTGTGACTCAAACAAACAAAGCGTGGTTGCCATGCCAACAGGCATCTATAAATAGAAGGCAGCGTTTGTTTTGTGAGTGCTCTGCTGTCCCCCAGTGAGAATCAGAGGCTCAAGCGGCCCTCACTGAGATTTTGGTTAACAAGCCTTTCCTCTGTGCAGTTTAGCCGGGTGGAGTGAGAAAATCGTATGAAAATTAGTTATACCTTATACATACAGAAAGCAGATATTTCTCTGCCTAGAGAATAAATAATAAATTCTTGCTATCTTGTGACTTAGCTGCTTTAGCATGCAGTAGAGTTTGAGTCTAATATTCTCATGTCATTGGAGGTTAACTGCAGTAATTCTGCTGAAATAGAGCAGCAGTTCAGCTCTACAGGAAAGTCACACGCCAGAAGCAAAGCTAGGCGGATAAGCACTGAGGTATTCCCAAACCTGACGTACTTCACGATCTTTAAGCTAGGTATCAGTTGGGAAAAAGAGTTTGTTCAACAAGACGATGTACAAAGTCAATCACCGCCTTCAAGCTACTGCACGCATGAATGTTTGTTGCAACAAGTAGGCGAAAAGGTTAAAGGTGAACTTTTTGCTTTTTATATTTTTAAAGCCCTCTGCTGGACAAAAGGTGAATTGCAATTGAAACCTGCTTCCCTTATTCTACACACTCCCACAATCTTTAGCTCACTATTAAAAGTATGAAATTATTAGATAATGGAACAGCTGTGTAGGTGAGGCTGAATTCTGGTCCAGAAAAATGGAATGAGACATCCTTGAATGAAAAAAATGTACTGTAATATTACTGCTTTGGAATTTTATTTATATATTTATTTACTTATTTAATCATACCACTGACCTCAATCTTAAGGGGTCAGTAAGGACATATCTATATACAGTTACATTTTATGGACTGTCAAAACCACTTTTAAGACCGAGAGTGGAAAAAAAACAAATAATATAATAAGATATAAAATAAGGTGAGAAATAGAAAATAGATAAAATTATGAAATGACGTGTGAAACAAAACACAGTTTAAAAGCAGAACAGGAACAATCAAATCAGAGAAAAATAATGACAATACAAGAGATCAGCAATCCGCCCAGTTGTGTCCTTGTCTTTGAAGTGATATGATTACAGCATGTCGTGAAGCACTCGGAAATGGCACCTTTAAAACTGCCGGTTGTTCCAGTGTGGGTTGAAATGGAAACATTCGATGACGGGAGGTTAACACAGTGATATAATTTCTTCTTTCTTCCTTTTAGTCCAAAATGTCAGGTTACAACATTAGTATGCAGAATGTAGATCACTGAGACTCGAGCGACATCAAGTTAAACCTCCATCACATCATACATGATCACAATACACCATTTATACGGATCCCACTTGTTGCTCTAAAATGGAAAATCCCAAGCTGTGATCTCTGACAATTTTGCACAGAAAGAAGAACTTTGGTTTAAGGTTTATATGTTTCTCTGTGTTTGGCAGGGAATGGTGACAATAGCTGGATCCAGGCAGACACAGATGTGGACAGACAGAGTGGCAATTGCAGAAAGTCCCATCACAATCCAACACCAGAGATTTGTACAGACCTGCTAAAGCTGGACACTGAGCTTCCCTCTAAACAGCTACGTGATACCTGGTCAACGCTTACTCATCCCCTCTGTAAAGGCATGACAACAGTGATTTTTTTCTTATATGTAATTATCATTGTATTTGGGCCTGGAAGCTGGATTTGGACAGTTGTTTCCAATCATAAGTGCCTTTTATTAAGGACTATTATGGGCTGATGTGTTTTCTATTGTGTTCTGTAACTTTATTCCTTTTGCCTAATCATTCCTTATAGCTATAATGAGTTTCATTCATGCAATCCTTTAATTAGTTGCTAAAACACTACTCTAAATATGCTAAATATAAATCCATTGCATTGGAATGTTGTTTGTCTAACTTAGTGAGTACACACAAGCTTGATCAACAGTAAGTGAGTGATGTCAGGGGTGCCAATACTTTAATCATTACCGAGAGAGAAATCGTTTGTGCAACAAGACACTATCACTTCATTTGATGGCATTGGAAGAAGGTCTGTATAGATATATATTAAAAACTTAGTTCCACTTTGTCCATTTTTGGCATACAACCTTATACAGAGTGATTTAAATTATTTATCTTATTTTATATAGCTGAGCAAATTAAGGGTTTAGGGCCTTGCTCAGGGGCCCAACTGTCACGGCTTGGTGGACCTAGGATTCAAACTCAGAACCTCCCGATTGGTAGTCCAACACCTTAACTGCTGAATTGCCACATCCCTCATGTCCATGTTGTTAACTTTATTAATTTTATTTAAAAAAATATGGTATATATCTACAGCCTTAGCATCATCATCAAAAACTTGCAGTAAGGGAAAACCAGAAAAAACGCATTTCTGCCGCCTCACATTACATTTTTATAGAGGTTACTAAACTGTTATGCTGTATATGTCAGTCAATTCAGAATTTTTCTGTGATTGTTGTAGAAAAAGATGCTTGATTTTGCTGTAAGTTGCATTTTTTTTGAAGACTTGAGAAGTGAGTACATTAAGCTGTCCACATTGCTCTTTGTCCTTATTTGCTAAATGAAGGCTTTAGTCATCTGGTCTGTAGGAGTTCAGTCAGATCTAATAGGTGTGAAATGCTGTGTTGATGGAGGGAGCGAGCCTGACTGACTCTGTGCTGTGTATCATGTTGTCTCTGCTCCTCCCTCAGTAGTAGTCGTGTGTTAAGCCGGGCGATGAGAGGTCATTTCTTTCTATCTTCTGTGCCACAATGATTAGTGTAGTTATTTTTTCCCCTTCGTCCTCCACCTCCTTCTCAATCCGTCTTTCTTCCTGAGGGCTGAAAGGTCTCTGTCCTTTCACCTCCTCCACCTGCTCTCTCTTTTTGTATTCGTTCTCACTTCTGGCCTTCACTATTTTCTTCACACACACTACATGTGCTTTTATGCACTCTCTTTGTTATCTCTACTGTTTTTTCTTTATCACCTTCTATCTTTCACTCTGCTCTCTTTTTTCACCACATATCCTTCTAACACTTTTATGTTCCTTACTGCACTGGCAATCACTGTCTGTGTGATGCATTCCCTTTTCTATGTGCGAAAGTTAAGCTGTCTTTAGTCCAGGAGCTTTTCAACTTTTTTGCAGCCCCTTTAACTTGAAGAAAACATTTATTGCTTCCCTTGAAAACAGAACGGTACAGTTTATTTATTTAAACACTATTAAAGGATTAAAAGGTAAAGGTAAAAGGTAAAAACTATTAAAATATTAGGCACATTATTTAAATGTGTACAACAATGTTAACAGTTCTGAACTATTTTGCAGAACACATTTTATTTCAAAATCTTATTAGCGTCATTGACATTATTTACTGGGGACACGGTGGGACCTCAGAGGCTGTGCCATGTAATGGGTTGGTTCCATGGCTAGGGTGTCTTGTGCCTTGTGTGCCCTGGTATAAGCTGAAATAGGTTTTCTGTATGTTCACATATGAGTATATATACATAATATGAGTATATACTGTATTATTTCAAATGGATTTTAATATAAGAACTCAAAAACTTTTCCATAAATGGACGAAGATACACGTCTGGTTTGCGACAGCATTCAGACTTTATTGGGTTGTATAGGTATCAAGACGTCAAGCTATCAGCAACTCCCAGTAATATAGTGGATTCTGTTCACACTGAGTTTTCACTACTTCAATCTTCCTGGGTTTTCAGTCTTCTTCTGACTTGCGTTCATACGTACAGTAAATCCTTCCTGAGTAATAAGGGTGTGTGTGTGTGTGTGTGTGTGTGTGTGTGTGTGTGTGTGTGTGAGTGAAAATAACTTTAGAAGGAAAAAGTTGTCCACTCTGTACTCAGCTGTTTGTGGGCGGACATTCGGAATGTGAACTGCACATGAATCCGATAACTTGTGGATGAAGGTCTTCTGGGTGTGTGCTGTCCGGCGAGAGAAAGAGAGAGGGAGAGATAAAGAGAGAGAGAGGGAGAGAGAGAGAGAGAGAGAGAGAGAGAGAGAGAGAGAGAGAGAGAGAGAGAGAGAGAGCATGTGTGTGCGTGTTGCACAGGGACTACATCACATACTAGTTGTGGATGCAGCTGTGGTTGTGGGCAGCAGTGCGTAGATAAATCTGTCAGAGTGATAGCACTACTTTAACTTCTGTCAGTGATCTCTCCTGCTCTCTCTCTTTCTCTCTCACTCTCTTTCCCTAACCCTATGTGCTCCCATCACTTTCTCTGATTCCTCTTTTTTTTTCTTTTCATTCTAGCTGAATGGAAATCAGTTCAGTCTCATTTTTTCCCTCTCGCCTCCCATCCTCTGTGTCTTATCTGCCATCCTGTTTTATTTGTCTCCAGCAGTGATCACTGCCAGGAAAAGTGTTCAAACTCTGGAATGCTTGGCACAGAATAAGGCACACTACATACTTTTTTTGGGAGGGAACCACCTATTTCTTTTTATTATTAGAAAGATCAGTCACATCAAGTGGGTGTCAGTCAAGTTGACGATCAAAGGTTTTTGTATTGTGGTCGCCGAACACTCATAGATTCTGGCCTTGCTGCAAAACACGAACATAGCTAGAGATGAAAGATGGCTAAAATGACTCACCCTACTTCACTAAACAATAAGTGATCCTTATGTACTTTAATCTGAACTGCTGATTCCATTTAACCTGACAGAAATCTGTAGAGTGTAGTGTGCATCAAAGCATTTACATCTGAGTGAGTAAAGGATCTGAGGGTGAATCATCAGGAGAGGAAAATTACTTGGCGTGTAACTTGATATTAACTAACTTACCATCTTTGTCTGATTTTAGCAGTTCTTTTTGCTGAGGTAAAAGCCCCGGTAGTCCCATATTATAGTTAGTAAGCTAACATAAGCTAAAAGTGAGTACTTAAAGCTGTTAAATTTTTTAAAAGACTATTGTTTGGTACATTATGAATGTCAAGCATAATCTAGGCTGATTATCAAGCTAGCATTGCTTTGGTTTGCAATTCACATATCCCCCACTAACTTGGTTAGATACAGTAAAAACAAAAATCATTATAAACATTCAGGAATATAAACATTTCCCTCAGAAAAACATCTGACAATTAAGATGGCTATCACATTAGCTAGCTAACACCTGGCTGGCTAAGTACTTTTAAATGAAAGTTAAAAAAGATTTAACAAAATTATCTGGAATATCAAAATTTCCTTTAAGACTTTATACTATAAAAATGACCCTTTTCTAACAGTTTTGGTAGGCAACTGGGACACTGAGGAAAGCTAATGAATTAGCTAGCGAACTACTGAACTGACTGTTGAGTTTTTGAGATAAGTTAAAAGTATAAAGACAGTGAAAATAAGTAAAAAATGTGGATTGTCAAGATTATTTAAGAGAAAAATCTGTGTACTGTATTCAGAATGTTTTCTTCTCAGGCCAGAGCTCAAAAAGTGAAACTGAATGGGTATTTCGACAGGTCCAATGACCCTAATGACCAAATCTGTTCTCTTACTTCCCCATTCCTGAAGAAACCACTCACCCAAATACTATATCGTTACTACAACTAATATAGCACTGACGTCTAAAGATATCATAATCACAGGCTTTCATTTTGAATCTTTTTCCATTTCTCAATCCCGGCATATTCATTCTGTTTTCCATACTTTTGATCACTTTTTTTTTTTTTGGACACATTCTCACTCCTAATCTTACCGTCTCTCTTTCTCCTTTTGGTGTCTGCCTTTAATCGTTAAACAATGAGTTAATTACCTGCACCAGGGCTTATGAATTTATTCATTTGGTGTATAATTACCAAAGCTTTGAAGAGTGCTGAGTGAGAAGGTTCTCTGCTCACAAAGGGGCTGTTCATATCTTTAGCAAAGGACTGAAAATACCTCTATACATTAAAATACTTGTTGATGAACTGCATAAATTGTATCAGGCTCTGTCTCTTTGTCCTGTTTTGATCCACTCGAATTTGCTTTCATTTGCTGTTGCTTCAAGCACAGAGTGTCGGAATGCATTTTGAGTGTTTGAATTGAATTTAAAAGCAATCTTATCTAGAGTACCAAACCTAGGAAGTGCCTTATTTTAGTGATAGCAGTTAGGAGTCACTGGAAAGGAAAAATGTTTTTTCTTTGTGTGTGAGTTTTTATTAGAAGATAGAAGGCAGGCAGATATGTGCAGCGTGGAGTTTGCTAGATATCTACACTCAGGATTTCAATCGATTGACTCGTTTCCAGTTGGTCTGTGAAAGAGCGCCTTTGTGCGCCTTCTGCCTCGCTGCAATTAAAGTCAGTAGAAACCAGTTAGCAGTCCACTCTCATATCTGTATAAGCTCACAGAAGGTCAGGAGTAGATTTTAGGAGCACCCAGACATTGCATGCTGTGTCTCCATTAGCCATTAGTGATGAAACATACGACACTGAGTGATGATCATTAATATCTTCTGCTTATATAATCCCCACTTTGCAGCTACAGCATTATATCAGTTAATACTAGTGGTGGGAAACTTTACAATGTGCCCCTGGGAAAATTAGCTTATGAATGTTTTATCTTAATGAGTGTTTTATCTTATTGAATACAAACCTATATAGTACAGCATAACACAATTTCATAAGCACCAGGCTTCGTGTATGTGGATCCAGCACTGAAGAAAGCACTGATTTGATGCACATGCTATTTGATAGTAGATTTACCGGTAGATTTGCCCTCTCACATTCTTCAGGTCCCTGGTTTAATCCTGAGCGCAGGTTACTGGCTAACCATCAGTACAGCATTTTGCAAGATCCTACAGTACATGTATCCATGTGGTTTTCCTCTGATGTTTAATGATTGTCTGTGTATTACCTAAGTATGAATGAGTGTGTGAAAATATATATGTGTGTGAGTACATGGTGCCCTGTGGAGTCCAAACTGGAGTCCCATACAGGTTATTTTCCTGCCTTGTGCCTCGTATTCCTGGCATCCGCTCCGACTTTAACCAGTGTAATATATGGTGATTGAAGGCAGTGAGTAAACCTTTTCTTATTAAATCCACATATCATATTCAATGTCTATAGTGTAGGTCAAAACACAGGGAGAAATCATGCAAGGATAATCCAGAAAACAAGCATTTTAGGAAAAAAGTGTTCAGGATAAAATGTCTTTGTCGTGTCTCACTCCACAGTGTTGGTTAATGACTCATATGAATGTAGACACTAAGCCCTTTAACAATTTCTATTCTTTTGTAAGTATTTCTGTTTTTACCTTTCCTGCTTGGGGCAATATATTCATAGGAAGGTTTCAGAAAAAACAACAACAACAACAACAGTTATCTTTTTTCTATTACTTAAATTCTGTCTAAGGTTACCCTTAAAAAAACAGTCGGAAAAATGTCTCATGCCCGAAGCTAACAGTGTCCTGACTCATTTTATATCAGAGTTGCATCAGTAAAATAATTTATATGTTTATACTGATTGAAAATGTCTGATAAGTCGATTTTCAATGTAATGGTTAAGAGGGTTAAAACCAGGAAGTTGCAGAATTAGAAAATAGGACACTCAGTATCAAGACTTGGACCTAACGACACAGGGGCATGATAAGATTTTGCAATGAGACAACAAAAAAGGCATAGACAAACTTTTAAGGGCTTAAGACACAATAAACAATGCATTGGGTAATACACAAGTGACAGGTCAGAGCTGGAGACAAAACAAATGTATATGTACACAAAAGCTTACATGCTTACATGCTGTACTCTCAAAATAAAATCACCTGAGAACAGGTCAGAACTGCACCATGCACTGAAAGGACATATTTTCAAATAAGGATGAATCTGTTACTGATGATGAATAAATGGAAGAATAATTCTCTTGTGTTGGAAGATCACAGTTGGCCTATAATTGTGTAGATAAACCGCTATTTTTGTTTTGGACGCTAGCAAATAGCATATCATTATTATAAAAAAAGAAATCAACCCTGCCATTTTTGCCCATGCTGTTTTTAATAAAACCTGGACTGTGATATTGTTCTGTAGCGCTGCTCAAGAAATGATCGGTTCTCTGCCTCACAGGACTGTTAAAAAGTATGAATATGCAGAACATACGAGCACTAGCTTTGACCTTAGCAGAGAACCAGAGTTTTAAATTGATGCTCATTTAGACATCCTAGTCTCTTTCTTCACTGTAATGAACTTTGACCTAGCATATAATATGTCTCCTTTTCCATTCATCTCTTGTCTAATCTCCACCGCTGAGGAGCTACAGCAGGGATATGCTAAGGAGAATGTAATAATTGTGGCACTTGTGGTGCTGATTTATATGCCTCTGTGAATCCGCAAAGGGCTCTTACACCCTCACTTGTTTCTTAACTAGATACAGTTATCAACACTGGAGGAGGCAACGGTCCATTACTTTAGCTCATGCTTCTGATTACAGATTACTAATGTGGCCGCCTCTAACTGCCTGACTAGATATTACGATGAAACAGTGTATGACCTGTATTTAACAGGAAAAGTGGAAAGGAAAAGTTTAGATCTTTGCTCAACAACCCAGCAGTGGCAGCTTGGCAGTGTGGGGATTTGAACTCACAATAAAATGATGCCTATACTGAAAAAGTGCACCTACTAAATGTACATGCATTTCAAACTCTAGTATATGTACGCTCTAACTTCTTGTATGGGGTGGCATTAGGTTTTGTCCAAATACAATGGCTATTCTTACAGTACCGGTGTATATCCTAAATTATTCATTTCTTTTAAATTTACCTTTAGTGTACATGGTCCAAGTGGTGGTAGTTTGGTGGTTCTGAGATTTGAACCCATGACCTTCCAAGCAACAGTCCAACACCTTAAGAATAAATGAGTTATTTCATCTTATTAAGATGTAAAAAATTATAAATTAGCATAACTTGTTGTCAGTATATAAAATTCATATCCAATCAAGATTACCAATACTGAGTCTCTATATAGTGTAAGGAATATTTCCACATTTCGTCTGTTTCTATCCTTTTTTTCCCCCCAGATCACATTGATGCGATTTATATGTGCTCATATGAGGAAAACGTAAGGTGCTGTCCCATAATCATGTTTTCTGTCATCAAAACGAGGTATCCATTATCCATCAGATGCTCCTTTAATATCCGTTATGGAATAAAACCCTCCTTGTGTGTAAAACATTTGGTACTTGGTATTTGTAAGACATACCATCATACCATTCCTGTACCTGGACTTTGTCAAGCTAATGTTGAGAATATATATACACACTAATTATTCCATGCTGGTTCTTCTGGATTGTTTTGACTGGGCCTTTGACACGGACCAGCTAGTGGTTATGTAAGCTCTAGCAGGAAATAGCTGCAGAGAGGATGGAATAAAAGCTGGAGTCAGGGAGATTCCTTTTGTTGGTGAGAGAGGGAAAGAATTCAGCAAGACTCTGGCAAGAGGAGAGGTTTTTTTTTTATTTTTTTATTTTGCACAAAGCAGACCGAGAAGGAAAAACGTGCTCCAGACGCCGTATGCTGTTGAGGGAACCAAAATGTGGTGTGAACATGTCCAGCGTGGGACTGTGTGAATGACTTTCTCGCCCACATTCTTCCTGACGTGCTGCCAATCGCTCAAGGCTTCCCTGACTGATGGGGCTTGCTGATTGACAGTTACTTCTGACTTTAGTGCCGTTCGTGGAGTGGAGTGGAAGAAAGCTTAGCTGCTCCCTCTGTGTCACTCTTGCGTTGAGTTTCACTCCCCGTTTGCCCGTTACACGGTTTGTGGTTTCTTCTGTTCATGTCGTATGCTGTCTTTCTACACCATCAGGAATGGACAGGATTTTTGAGGTACAAAATGTTTTTTCCTTTGGGTTCTCTGGTTTCCTCCCAACTTCCTGAAACATGTTGGCAACTGTCAAATATCCTTAGGTGTGAATGTATGAATGTGTGTGTGTGTGTGTGTGTGTGTGCGTGTGCGTGTGAGCATGCTATGTTATGCATCTCAACATAAAATGATTAATAATTATGTCATTTGTATTAAAATAGCAAAAATGTAATGCAAATTAAACGTCCAACGTGTCCACTCAGTTAAAATCGGAGGCTTGAACTGCATCCAAGGTGATTTGCATAACCAAAATGGCAGAGCCAGAAACTCATGCGTGACCCGTCTGAATACGAGGAACTTTCCCAGCATAAATATTGAAGTAGCTTTTGGACTAAAGTCACCAGATCTAACTATAGCCCCTGCTAAGATATTAGCATCTTTTTTCCATTAGTGACTGAAGTGGCACAACCGGTCTCATGCCTTACTTACAAAATGTATATCTGGATTTTTAAATGACTTTTGCAGCTTTTTTCTAGTCATGTATTTGGCTTGTATTAGCTTTCACTCCTTTTACCTTTAAAATATCTCTCAGTCTCTGACCCGCTGCACAGATGACACTGAATACAGACATCAGGCAGAGTCTTACTGTGATCGAGTGATTTAGCCTTGTACAACACACACACACACACACACACACACACACACACACACACACACACACACACTGTGCACTACACGCTCACATTCTCTGCATTCTCTACACTTTACACACACATACACTCTACAATATACACACACATACACACCCACACTCTCTACACTACACACACTACATTATACACTCACTACACTACATTATACACAATCGCATACACTACATTACACTACATTGCACACACACACGCGCACACACACATAGACTAGTGCGGGCTCTTGAGACGGGTATTTTTAGAACGCGTTGGCAGAAAAAGCTGGGTGTGTGAGCATGTTGTGTGTGTGTGCGCATGTGTGCATGGTGTGCATGTGTGCACTCTGAGTACTACAGTCAAACCAAGAGTGTGATCAAAGCAAAAAATGTGACATCACAGCATGCAGAGTGAGTCAGCGCGTGTTGTCATGTTAGAAATACAGCAGTCGCTTGTAGTTAAATGCTTAAAAGCTGCCCACTGACTCGCTCAACATACACACCTCTTTAAAGGTACAGGGTTAGCAGATAGTCGAGTCAAAATAAAATAAAATGCATTTACACTTCCAGCATTTGGCACACAGCCTTATACACTAGCACTTACAGAAGCGCTTTGTCGTCTTCATCAAAAAATATCCTCTTGTTAATCTCAGGCCAATTGGAGTGAGTTGGAGTATAGTATATGTATATGTAGTATTTTTAAAATAAAATAAATTTTCTATATGTATGTAATTATAAATATGTAGCAGTTTTTTTAAGTAACTCTTCTCTGTTGCATAAAAGAGTACAGGAAATTTCTCAATCCTATATTCTGTAATCCATACTGTATATTGGAGACTGTACATGGTTCTCTTGTCTTCTGCCATGTACGTGCTGTTATTAGGCTGGTCACTGAAACAGCTTTTAATTAGTCTGGATGGAGTTTCAGACTGTACTAAATCCTTTCTGTTACTCATATGTCATGGGCCCTTGTCCCAGGATTCGCTCGGGTGTAATTGAGTGCCGAGTTTAAATTATTAAAATGCCGTCACAGTTCCCTCGTCATGGCGGAGTCGGTTCTCCCGAGTGCCAGGATCTATAGTAGGAAGAGAGAACCGGTTCACTGGGAAACTAATCACATGGAAAAAGCATGGATTGAAAGCTTCGAGCTCTGGTCCTCTTACGATTCTTTTACGAACACTTTCAACATTTCAGTCAGTGCAACAAGCGTGTGTGTGTTTGTTGTGATTGAGTGTGCACGCACGCGTAAGTGTGTATGTCTGTGTGCGTGTGTGTGTATGTATTTGTGTGTGCGTGTGTGTGTGAGTGTGTGTTTGCATGTGTGTGTGTGTGTGTGTTTATGTATGTGAGTGTGTATGTATGGTTGTGTGTTAGTGTGTGTGTGCGCATGTGAGTGTATGTATGTATTTGTGTGTATGTGTGTGTGTGTGAGAGAGTGTGTGTGTGAGTGTGTGTGTGTGTGAGAGAGAGTGTGTGAGTCCTATCAGCATTGGAATTCATGATCTTCTCACCAAACAGAGACTTTTTTGCTGTAGTTTTCTGTTGTTTATCACCAGAGCCTGGATCAATGCTTTTTTAAATGAAGGTGAAGGTATAGAGATGTTTCTAGATACAAATAACTCAAACGATTGTGAATAGTGTGACACTATTGTACAGCGGTACTTTTTTTTTATATTTGAAAAATCTTTCTGTTGTATCTGGAGCTGGTTGTGCTGCGGTGATTAGACACTTCAGCACTGCAGTATTTATATATAGTGCTGAAATATTTAATTGGAGGTATGTAAGATCTGAACGCTTCTCAGCAGCTCATTTACAGTTATACGCTGATATATACCACCTTTACACTTCTGTCATTGTTATTGCCTCACAGTAAAAGAGTGAAACAGAACTGGAAAACAAAATAAGGAAAATCCCAGTAGAACCTTTTTATCTGTAGGCTGTTTGAGTAGATGTAGATTGTACCAGCAATTATATTCATTATAGATTAGATTAGATTAGATTAGATTAGATTTCACAATGCATTACATATGTAATAACAAAGATTTCTTTATTCACTTATGCCTAGTTCTTAGTGACCGTGAAAGCCAAAACATATGATTTATATTATTCTCGTCCTCGTCAGACCTTTCAGTGAGCCCTAGTGCCCTGTGTATGGGGGCGGCACCGTCCTCTAAGAAACCATTACGATAAAGGTGACTTTTCTCACGTTTTCAGTGGAAGATGCTTGCATCGAATTTTAAGAACTTCTCCACTTGGTATGATGTTGTAAAGGAGGCGGGGCTTCTACAGAGTATCACTTAATATTGAGGAGATGTACTGTCAATCATTCCAGACTGATACTGATTTGTCTCTGGTGTTTTTATTGGGAATATTAGAAGACTGCTTTTTTCCCCCCAGTGTTTAAGTGCAGGTCTTTGACAAGTCGTTGCAAGCTGTTTTTTTCCCCCTTAAGGCTATATATAATAGTTTGTCCATTTCTAATTGCTTTGGAGAGAAAAACATGTGAATGAGGAAGTAACTGCAAATTAGTGGGAAGTATGACGAGACATGTTTGAGGAAGGACGCACAGTGAGAGGTTACACACGCAAGACATGACATGCCTGTGTGCAGCGTTTATGTTTTTCATGTCCCGTCTTTCATCTTGCCTCACAAGCTCCTTCTCCGGCCGTACATTTCTCGCTCACTGCCGTCATCCACCGCACACTTTATCTAACCATCTCTGTATCCCTCACTCCCCGGCTGGCCCCCTGCCCAACCTGAGCTTTATTGGCACAGCTGTGTGCAGTTTGCTAGTCAAAGCACACATTTCATCACCTGCCAGAGTGGAATAATGCCAAGGCTCACACTTCTGACCTAGAGGAGGTGTTGTAGACTATATACGTTTCTTCTCCTGTGTCTTTTTCCCCCCTCTGTGACTTTCTGCACGTTTCCATCGTAACAGCCTTGGTGATCGTGTGGGATGTGGGACAGGCTGCTGTCACTGTCACTGAGAAGGCAGGTGACAAATGGACCACTTCCAACCTACACTTGTAGCTGCATTTATAAATGGCACCATCTTTTGGTTCTAGGTGGAGAAGAATCCCAGATGGCTTGTTTAACTCTGGAATGCCCCTGATATAACCACCCTTATGTCCAGAAAAACCGTTGTTGAGGCTCATTTCTACAGAAAGAGACAGGAGAGAAGCGTCTATATCCATGATTGCAGTTTTGGAGCTCTGTATTTCATGCTTTCACTGAGACGGTACAAAGAACATGTCTGTAATAAAATGATTAAGATGCATGAAAGTCTACAGAGTGCTTTATGACCAATGCTGCAACCATCAATCCCCCTCACGTTCTCTCTCTCTCTCTCTCTCTCTCTCTCTCTCTCTCTCTCTCTCTCTCTCTCTCTCTCTCTCTCTTTAATTTTTAGATATATATTAATATAAAATATTAGATATATATTGAATATATATATTGCTATATAAATTCTTTATATATATATACAAATTCTATTGCTCTCTCTCTCTCTTTCTCTTTCTCTCTCTCTCTCTCTCTCTCTCTCTTGCTCTCTCTCTTTCTCTTTTTCTCTCTCTCTTAGTCTCTTTCTCTCTCTCTCTCTCTCTCTCTCTCTCGCTTGCTCTCTCTCTTTCTCTTTTTTTCTCTCTCTTAGTCTCTTTCTCTCTCTCTCTCTCTTGCTCTCTCTCTCTCTCTTAGTCTCTCTCTCTTAGTCTCTCTCTCTCTCTCTCTCTCTCTCTCCCCCCCCTCTCTCGCCCCCACTTTCATATATTAATGTAATCTGTCATTGGCTTATTTGCTCAGGTTTCTCTCGCTGTCGTTCTAATTAGTTTAAGCAGGATGCTGTTTATTCGCTTCTGTTTTATAGGTGCCATCTTATAATATTCCTCCATCTTTGTGTGTCTGTGAAACACGTCTCCGGCGATTTGTATTCTGGAAACCCCGCTTATTTATTTTTAATAAATAGACTGCGTACTTTCATCATCTTTCAACTCTTCACTCAGACCGCCCACTATTGATTAATATTCATAAGCAGATCCGAGTGCTCATTAATATTCATTATTTGACTCACAAGTGTTCCATAACATATCAGATTCAGACTGTATACGATCATTTATAGAAACCCTTGTGTTTCAATCCCTGATTATTTGTTTCCTTCGCATGGTCTTTTGCTGTCAAACAGTAGCTAACGTTTTGTGGAAATAATCAAAATGCAACAAAATATAAACATATCTAATAGTGGTTAGATTCAGGATGGAGTTTTTATTATGTGTAAGTGGGAAATTCACTCACATAAACACACACTCTAACACTCACGTTAACAAACCTCCCGCGCACACACACACTAACAAACACACTCTAACACTCATCTTAAACCCCCCCCACACACACTCACACACTAACAAACACACTCTAACACTAACATTAACATACCCCCCACACACCCACCCATGCACATGCATGCACAAACACACACACGCACGCATGCACACACACTCTCTCTCTCTCTCTCTCTCTCTCTCTCTCTCTCTAACACTCACATTAACAAATACACTAACACTCTTAAACCCCCCACGCACACACACACACACACACACACACACACACACACACACACACACACACACACACACACACACACACACACACACACTAACAAACACTCTATTGCTAACAGTAAACATCCCTTGCACACACACACAAACACTCTCTCTCTCTCTCTCTCTCTCTCTCTCTCTCTCTCTCTCTCTCTCTCTCTCTCTCTAACACTCACATTAACAACCCCCCCACACACACACACACTAACAAACACACTCTAACACTCTCCTTAAACACCCCCCCTGCACAAACACACACACACACACACACACACACACACACACACACACACACACACACACACACACACACACACACACACACACACAAACAAACTCACTCTATGAGGTGTATGAGGGGAAAATTGTTGCCTCTTCTGGACTATTCAAGACCTCCTGCTGCTAACCACCATCTAGACGACACTTAAAAACACAGTGTTAACAAACAGAGCAGGATAACCAGTGAGTCTCAAACCACATTGTTGTGTAATTCTTCGTCCTGAAAACGAGTGCATATATTGTGCAATACCTTCAGATCATCTTTATAGTCTGAGTAGACGCTGTGGTCCCTTGGTGCACTGTGACCTTTTTTTTTAAGCTCCTCATCGCTGATGCAATTAATCACCAAATCAAAACACCTGCACTCCTGGTAAAAAAAGTGTGGAGCACAGCAGGTGCTGAGTATACAGTAATCAGTAAAAGCTGGTCGCTTCCTCCTGCAGCACACACACAGCTCTCTGTGTAGTGTTTCCACTGCTTTACAACGGGAATCTCTCCTCCACGCAGAGTGTGAGAGCTGTGAGCTCCGAGAAGTGCTACTTTGGTGCTAAAAATACGAGGTGAGATCACAGCTTAGAAGCTGATCACATGAGAGAAGTTCCTCACCAGCCCTAAGGGTTACTGGGAAAAAAAAGGAAAGAAAAGAAAAAAAAATGCACACAGCATACTGGATGAGTTGGTGCTGTGTGTACCTGCTGAGCGGCAGGATGGGAAACGTGTCACATTTGGCTTGTTTCCACGTGTGTGCTGGATCATACGGCACAGGGGGCTGTTTATTTATTACAATATTATAAAAGCGAAAACTAGAAGAAGAAATTTAATATTCGGCTATTTTCATATTAAGCAAGTCGAATATTTCTCTACACAGGTTCGGAAAACACAGAACTACAATTTCTATCCAAACACGTTTTTGTAACTCTTTTACGAAACGATCTCCAGTTTCTAAAATCCTTTCTGACTATTTTTGGCAAAGAAAAAGTGTGATCAATTTAATCACCGTATCAGAAGTTAGAGCCAACCATTAGATCATGTTGCTGTTACATTCTTGATTCTGATTGGTCAGAAGGTGACTAGTAGTTCAGCTAAACTTCATATCACACTTTATATGGATTATTAACCTGATATGCTATCGATCCTGTACTAACACTGTAATTAACACAATAATTGTGGATACACTTTGAGGTTTTCTGTGTGAAGATATTCGGTGTTAGTTTTTAGAGTCTCCAAAAGTGTCACACAGCCGTCACAAAGATACCGTCTTTGAACCGTCGTTGCTTCGGTCAGCTTTGTGTCTTCATCGGTGAATATTTGAAGACTTCTGGAGGCAGGAATTAGTGTTAAGTCTGTAATGATCTCAGAATTGACCTGTCAGTTCCTCAGGAGTTGCTTAATTCCACTTGAGTACAACCTGTTGTAGAAAGGAAATTATTCACTTTTACATTATTTACTGTTTAATGTCACTCAAATGAGGATGAAGTTCCCTTTTCTGTGTCTGGTTCCTCTCAAGGTTTCTTTCTCATATCATCTCAGGGATCATCTTATTCCTTTCCACCATCTTCTCAGGCTTGCTCATTGGGATGAGTATTAGATATACAGTATAGAAATATTAAAGATAAATAGTAACTTCATTTTAATCTTTATTATGTTTATTTTGTATTTCTAAACATCTGAAAAGCTTCTTTGAGACCATGTCAATTGTTAAAAGCCCTTTACAAATAAATTGAATTGAATTTTTTTTACTTCTTAATTACAGTATTTTCCACAGTCGCAGTCTCAATTACGGGTCTATTTCTATTCCCATACATAAGGCGCACCGTATTATAAGGCGCACCGTATTATAAGGCGCACCGTATTATAAGGCGCACCGTATTACTGTATAAGGTGCACCGTGTTATAAGGCGCACCGTATTATAAGGCGCACCGTATTACTGTATAAGGCGCACCGTATTATAAGGCGCACCCCGTATTATAAGGCGCACCGTATTATAAGGCGCACCGTGTTATAAGGCGCACCGTGTTATAAGGCGCACCGTATTATAAGGCGCACCGTGTTATAAGGCGCACCGTGTTATAAGGCGCACCGTGTTATAAGGCGCACCGTGTTATAAGGCGCACCGTATTATAAGGCGCACCGTGTTATAAGGCTCACCGTGTTATAAGGCGCACCGTATTATAAGGCGCACCGTATTATAAGGCGCACCGTGTTATAAGGCGCACCGTGTTATAAGGCGCACCGTATTATAAGGCGCACCGTGTTATAAGGCTCACCGTGTTATAAGGCGCACCGTATTATAAGGCGCACCGTATTATAAGGCGCACCCCGTATTATAAGGCGCACCGTATTATAAGGCGCACCGTGTTATAAGGCGCACCGTATTATAAGGCGCACCGTATTATAAGGCGCACCGTGTTATAAGGCGCACCGTGTTATAAGGCGCACCGTATTATAAGGCGCACACCGTATTATAAGGCGCACCGTATTATAAGGCGCACCCCCTATTATGAACTTTATTCTACTATTTAACAACACACACATTATTTTTTAATCAATCTTCTCCCACAAATACGTCAAAGTCCTCATCTACTGTGTCTTCCTAACTTGGCGCAGTACATTTTCTTGCTTCCTCCACTTCGGAACCATAGATACATTGATGTTGAATACTTTCAGCTGCTCTATTCCCATTTACAACCGTGTAATTGATAGCCTGTAGTTTGTATTGTGCCTCGTAAGCATCTGATTTTTATTGGCGGATGGCAAACCAACTTAAGGTGCATTTACCGCCACCTACTAGACTGGAGTGTGGAGCGCATAGTGGTTAGGAAGAAACAAATGTTGTTTTGCAACATACCGGTAGTATACTGTACCTAGCGGAGGCGTGGCGAAGGTAAGCGTACGTACTGTACATATTAAGTATTGTTCTCTGATTGGTTTATCGCTGCCAGCGTACGTAGTGTATGTATTATGTCCCTGTGTCAGCGGGAAATGGTCGGACAGTCAATCAAGTGGAGCGCTTACCAAAGTCACACAACATTTTTACAGATTTTTGGAACTCGGTGCACACAAAAGGCGCACCGGGTTATAAGGCGCACGGCCGATTTTTGAGAAAATTTAAGGCTTTTAGGTGTGTCTTATAGTGCGGAAAATACTGTACTTCTCAAAGATGTTCCACAACATCAATCACGACCATAAACAACATGATATAATAATAAAGTACATAATGTCTTTCCTTAATTAATAAAGGAATTGTTAGAGTTGGCAAGTTGTAGTAGTAAGAGGATGTAAACACTTTGGGATGTTCTTGTATTTAAAAATAATCGCTGTTAACAGCATGTGTAGATGTTTTGATAAGATGTTTTTGCTCGAGCTTTGACATCCTCAGACTTTGACTGCTAACTTGAAACTCTACTGGTTTTGAATTTTTATTATATCGACATATATTTTGCATCTACTGTAATTCAGTGGCTCCCACTGGACTTAAACAGGCTTTAAATGTGTGTATCACAGAACAGAGAACTGTGTCGACACCCATGTTTGTAGGAATGGTACTTACGCTGCTGATGAGATATCTAAAGATCAGTTTCAGAATAAAAACACTGGAGTACTCTATTAACCCTTTATCCTCATTGGGACATTGTCAAGTTCAGACTTAAACATTGCTTGTTATCGTAACTGAATACCTTCCTATGAGTTTCACAGGAGTTCCTGAATAATGTGCTCTAAATTTAGTAACAGAATAATTAGCCTCTGTAGTACAAACTGTGCATGCTTTGGCATGAGGAAATGACGTGAGGTTAAGTGAACGATTGTTTTCTTTAGTGCAAAATGATGGTGTTCAGACATCACACGCACAGCTCACTGCGATTCCAATTCTGGGGTATTTAATATTTCCTTTCTCTTCCCTCAGGATTCCTCCAGGACTTGGATTTGGATTGAGAGCAGCTTAAGGGCTTTGGATGTGACTTGTACTAGTAAGTGACTTTATTCTGAGGTGACTTTATCGAGCTGGGAGGCTCCATGTAGTGCTAAGGCAGTCTGTGTGTGTGTGTGTGTGTGTGTGTGTGTGTGTGTGTGTGTGTGTGTGTGTGTGTGTGTGTGTGTGTGTGTCAGTGCACAGCTCTAAATATACTTCAGAGTGAGTGTATGGGTTGCAGAGGGTGGGTGACGCCTACACTGTTATACAATGGGAATTGTGTAATTGTTAGAAATTGCCTACTAGTGTCTGCTTATTCCTTTACTTTTAGTGTCTCATTTCTCGCAATTTCTTCCATTCTTGGATTTCTTGTTTTCTCCTGTACGAAGCTTACACACACACACACACACACACACACACACACACACACACACACACACACACACACACACACACACACACACACACACACACAAGTGCGTCACACTCAGAGTCTCTGACTGGACATTACAACAAAAGCCTCCTGTCTGACATTATCTGTGATGGGTGTGTCTCATATACAGCAATCTTTCTTTCATTCTTTATTTCTCTCTTTTTTCTTTCTTTCTTCCTTTTTCTCGCTGTATCAATGAGATATATCCATGTGAAGCAAGATTTCAAATCATCTGTGTCTACTTCTTAGTCATTCTCTTCCTCCTTGTCTTTACTGCTGCTTTGCGCCGTATAATGACTTCAGTAGTGTGACATGTGGCGTGATCACATAACCGATTATATCACTCAAAGCAAATCTGAAGCATTTGCATTGCACTTCAGGCTGAGGTGAGAGAAGGGATGTACAACAGCAGCAGCGCAGGCATGAGGGATTATCGGTTATCTGCAGGGTTACAATCACAATGCACATCTGCAACTCCGCTGACTTTTTTCATCCTCGAAGAGATTGTGAAGGGATCGGCTTTGGTCCAGATGTGGAAAAGTATTTCTGCAAAACAAACTGAATACACGCACACACACACACGCACACACACACACACACACACACACACACACACACACACACACACACACACACACACACACACAGAAATATTACATTTCCCAACAAAACATGATTTCATCGTTTATTCTAAACTGAATTTTAACAGGTTGCTTAATGACTAGATTGAATGATTTAGAGTGAGTGATCGGTTCATATGATATTTACACAAACCAGTGAAATCTCATGTGGATGTCGGCACTGATGGGAACTACAGTGGAACTACTGTATTAAATTAAAGTGGTTAAACCATGTACGTTAGAAGATTGCAGCAGTGATGCATCTGTTGCAAAACACCAGTGTTGTGGGTTCGATTCTCACCACAGATGTGAGATCGGTTGTGTTAATTGTGCTAATGTTACTCTAGGCAGTGACCTGAAACTGATGTACACATTTGAAATAAGTAAATGCAGTGCAGGAAGGTACAAAAAAAAATACTAGAAAAAAACAAACAAAACAAAACTGTAGAATTGAACCAATCACATGTATTTATTGAGATTATTTAACTCAAAGTAGCTCATTGGACCAGAGCCTTTTCACAGGGTTTGAGTTATTCCTTCAAAAATACCTTAAAAGCGTCTTCACAGACTTTCATGGATACTTTTTCCTCTCTGGCTCAAGTTGCCGACTTACAACCTGCACTTTTAGACGTCAGAGACGCGAACGGAGAAGCGTGTGTTTATCGTTCTTGTGTTAAATTCAAGGCAGACAGTATTATATTATGCAGCACCAGTGTGAAAGAAAACATCGTCTTGTTTAAGGTTGTAAACTCTTCGCTAAGTGGTTTAATTGTGTACACTTAGTTTCAGAGGTGCTTTCCATTGCCATTGCAGTGATAAGTTACAGTGAAAGGCCGTGTGTTTTGTTTTCCCATAAACATTTTATCAGGCCCTTTAGCAAGCCCGTCTTGCTGTGTCATCCTCCAGTACATTTAGGATTTGACACATCACATCTGTGTTCATTGCTCTGACTTCAGACTCGCTGCTGTACACTGAAGACATCTCAGAGTGCGAGCTTCTCTTCATGCCCTCTGGGTTTGTAAAGTCTAAATGGAACTGAAAAAGCAAAGCATGGATTATAGCGAGACCTTTTTCTAGATAAAACTGAAAAGAGATAAAATAATAAGTATTACATGAATAGAAAAGGTTTTTTACAAACACTTTTAGTATCATAAACATACAATATTTCACATGGCCGATCTGAGTGTTTTCAGGCTTCAGTTTCTGTATATTTTCTGACCCGGAATTTTATTTTTTTTCTTTAAAAATGTCAATACAGTGAACATAATGTTTTGACAATTTGATGTGTGGTTGTGGAAGTAAAGCAGAAACAATGAATGGATTTTCTTTAAAACAGCACAGCAAGAAACATTACTACTACTGGGACACTTTCTGCAATCATGAGAGACAAAAAAAAAAGTAGAAAAGATAAAGAAGTGATAACTTGAGCAAACTCGTCGGATATAATTACTATATAAAAAAGTAAGAATTACTTTCAGATAAACTGGAGGTACATGAAGTTTGGTGAATACGGATGGAGGGTTGGATAGCAGTTGGCACGGAAGTTTCCAGATGGTGTGACTGGCAGCAGCATTAGCCAAAAGGTAGAAGGGAAGCGAAATATCTGCCAAAGCTACCACTGGAACGACAAGTGTGTGTGCAATCCACTGCAGGTCCTGGCGTCAGAAATCACTCTTCACTTCTGTCTGTCTGTCAGTCTGCTGGACAGCGAGACTCAGTAATTCGTTACTTCATTTGACTGCACAAACAGGAACAGCCTGCAGAAAACAAAGTTGTGTAACTCCTTCCTGCATGCAGCTAACACGTCTCCTTCACCGTTTCTCTCCTGGGTTGGTGTGCGTGTGTGTAGGAGTGTATAGAGACAGACAGGGCACCCAGGTGTCAAGGAGCTGGCTGAATTTATACACTATACAAAGTTACGTAGTATTTACATATTCAGGCAGAAAATTAACATCCTGTGTTCTAGCTCTAGTTACAAATAGTCTACATTCTGTCACTGTTTGTAAATCTGTTAAAACACACACAGACACACAGACACATATTTTGTTGATTTCTTCAACCTATTTTTGATTGTTGTTGCTTTATTTAGGAAAACCTGTATTAATAAGAATTTAAAGGCGTACATTTTGTATTATCCATGTAAAAATGACATCAGATTTTATGTTTGTTTCCAGCTGCTGACTGACCGTTCAGTGTACTGTGTAGGTTTGATCGTTATGTTAGAGTGTACAATATGTAGGGAAACTCAGATGTTCAGTCGAGCTGTGACACGGAGGAGCTTGGATAAGAAAAAAGCTTCCAGTCGATCGTTATATGGATGCACGGTAAGACGAGGAATTAAGATCAATATTTATAATACAGTGATTTTACCTCAGTAGCAGTTGTGTTGTATTAATGATCACTACTGCTTATGCATTTAAGTACAAAATCTTTTAGGAAATTAAATCTGAATGCTTTTAATAGGTTTCATTAAGGCCCTGACATAGGACACATTTTCCCCTACATTCTTCTCTCTCTCTCTCTCTCTCTCTCTCTCTCTCTCTCTCTCTCTCTCTCTCTCTCACACACACACACACACACACACACACACACACACACACACACACACACACACACACACACACACACACACACACACACACACACACACTTATCTCTTACTATCCTTGTGGACCTCCTTCAAGTTTTCCTTGTGGGGATCAGATAAACGTTCAAGCAACATCAAAAGTGTCAGGCATTACTATCCTTTTGGGGAAATCTTTCTCCCCAACACACACACATACACACACACACACACACACACACACACACACACACACACACACACACACACACACACACACACACACACACACACACACAGCACTGTATAGACAAGCATTGAGACTCTTTCACACAATTACATACTTAACACAAACACAAAACATTCAGATTTAGGGTCAGATTTACAAACACTATAATAAATCTCTCTCTCTCTCTCTCTCTCTCTCTCTCTCTCTCACACACACACACACACTCACACACACACACACACACACACACACACACACACACACACACACACACACACACACACACACACACACACACACACACACACACACACACACACAAACACACATTGCTAACTCCCCATGTCTGAGCTGCACGTCCCTCTGTAGTGGGGAGGTTTGGAGTAGAGAGCGTGGGAGTCTGGCAGTTTTATTGCTGCCTTGGACTTTGTGCAGCGCTGAGCATCCAGCACTGTGTCAAGCTGAACACAGGGGGTGTGTGAGAACGTGTCTGTGCATGAGCGCATGTTTTGTGTGCTCGTATTTGATTTGCATAAGGCTGCTGGATTTGTGATTCTTGTTCTCCGACTCCATGTGTGCATGCGTGGGTGTGTGTGTGTGCGCAAATGTGTGTGTGGTTGTGTGTGAGGAGGTGGAGCAGATCACACTGAATGCGAGTGAATAGTTCAGTTTCAGCTGTGTGAATGTAAAATGTCTTAATGCTGATGTATCGTCCCAGACTCTGGCTCATTAACGGTGACGCGTGTCATTTCCTCCAGCCCCCGAGCCCATCCCGCTCCTGCCCAAAGTGGATTAAGCGCTCCGGTTGGTGCATTGTGTGCTGGGCTATTAGTCAAACTCAGGACAGGCCTAATCTATCAGAAATACACACAGAACGAACTGATTATACCTCTCCAAAATCTCAGAGCCTTGTTCCAGCTCTAGACATTGATTCAAACTCTCTCTGAGACTTTAATACTGCAACAGAGACGTATCGGATGACTGTTAACCAAAATCGCATGGAGACGTGCGAACATTTCCTGCATTGCTTTGGGAAAACCACTGACCGCCTCCAAATTGTTTGCAGATGAGATTTGACCCAGGCACGTAGCCCAGATCTTTACTCCGTTAACATCACCAGATAATGACTATGGAGTTTAAGATTACAGAATAGGAGTGTATGAAAAGGGTGTGTGTGTGTGTGTGTGTGTGTGTGTGTGTGTGTGTGTGTGTGTGTGTGTGTGTGTGAGAGAGAGAGAGAGAGAGAGAGAGAGAGAGAGAGAGAGAGAGAGAGAGAGAAGAATGTAGGGGAAAATATGCACGAGGCACAGGTGTGTATGACTCAGGCTTTTGGACTGGATCATTTGATACCTCCTGTTAAAACATTTTTCCTCTCAAGCCTTAAAAAATATCCCGTAAAAAATATATGCAAATCCTGCGAATATATATGAAAAGGTCCAGTGACAGCTATAAAGTGGACAGTTTTAGTGCAGCCAGGCTGCTGTGAGGGTAAGCTAAAGGCTTGGAAAGCCGGTCATGACTGATTAGATTGCAGATAGTTTCGAGCAGAAGTACTTGATCATATAAATGCCTACTTGATGCGTGTGACCTTGAGACTGAAACTGGCTTCTGTCACTCAGTTTGGTGAAGTAAAGAACATGCTACAATCTTATGTGGCTACATGTCATTTATTATACTCTGAGTCTGAGAAATAACATGCAAAATGGAGCAGTCGTATTCAGAGCCCTCTGCTGCCTGTAAAGGAAATTACAGCAGCAGTTACAACTTTCCTTTTCCTCTTATACTTCAAAATGCATGATGCTTTTTAGGAACAAGGGACAGAACTGAAGACTTGCTTTTGGAGATTGTTCCCATGTATGTTTCTCCTATTTTATTTGCTTGTTCCTAAACACTAGCTATTCATGTGACCTGCACACAGCAGTAACCAGTGGTGAACAAAAGCTACCACATCTTTTTAAACTGCTCCTCATGCTACATCACCACACGACTGAATACATTTGAAGGAATGTGAGTCTGCGAGTGGTGCTCTGATTGACACAGGAGGATGTAATTCCATCCTCAGCTTGCTGTGGCATCATTGGGAATTAATCTCTTGATCTCTGGATGGCGGGTTGAAAGCTTCTCTGTTGGGCCACTTGGGAACAATAAGGCTAATAAAAAGAATGAAAAAAAAATCACATCTTATAAAACCAGAATCATCCAGTCATTTATTTGTAAGGACTAGGTATGCTTTTTTTTTTTTTACACCAATGTTACTATTTTTTGTAGAGGTTGATAGGATGCAAGAGGATATGACTTTGATTAGATTTTTCTTTATAGTGTTGCTATTCTTGTCCATGCTTAAGTCAGCCTTTAACCCACAGCCCAAATTAAAAGGTGAATAGAGATTATGACTTGAGTGTTATACAAATAAGCTGCTGAGACACTTATTTTTTAGCCTGAGTCATGATAATGGTCATCTGAGCTTTGGGGATTGCACACACTGAGAGAGCCCGGGGAATGTTCTGTGCGATCCAGCTCAGGGTTGCTAACTAAGCAACTTTTTTTGCTAGATCTGTTGACTTAAAGAAAAAAAACAAACAACAAAGAGTGCCCCGCACTCAATATGACTCTTAAGCTCACATCAGGAGTTGAGAAAGCAGGTTTAACTGATTCACCACCAGTTTGTGAAAAGAGTGAGTTGCACTTACACAAACTGCTGACCAATCAACAACCGGCACTGTTCTCAAATAACCAATCAACAACCAGCACTGATAGTCTAGTACTCAGAGAGGCATGAGGTCTCTTTCCAAAACCTTCAAATTAACTGTCCATAAGTGGTGTAAAGAAATTTAAATCTCAATCCGCCACTATCTGAAGGCCAAAGTCCCACCTCGTCCACGAACACTTAACTTACCCCTAACTTATCCCTCCACCACCCCAAAAAGATCTGTACTGTAGAACTCAATTAAGAGACTTGTATGGTAGAATGACGTGTACTGTAGTCTGCTTGATATTTTATCGCGTTGGATAAAAGCATCTGCAAATGAATAAATGTAAATGTAACATTTTTCTCTATAATAAACAATGTTGATCACCAAGCAAAAACTAATCATTATTTGTCAAAAAGTACTCACTTTTGTTTTGTATTTTGTAATTTTTGTCTTCAGAAACTCTAATTTCTTTTCACTTTTCGATATGCAAATCAGCATAAATGAAAGATTTGTTTATGACATCACCCAGCGACTTCTAGTGACTTTATGCTCTTACATTAGCTACCATCCCTTATGTAACCAGTTTGTGTGAGCTGAACAAAAGCTGCATCAAATTTTATTTGAAGTTACAAACTTCCTAGGATAAGAGCAGTGAGCCGTATCCATTGCATGCCGTAATCGTGAGGAAGTGAACGCTTTTACTTAAACATGGCCATCGATACTCAGGACAACGCTAATATATGCTCATGCTACACACACACAAACACACACAGACTAAGGGAGTGTAATTAATCCCCCTGCTGTGTCAGGCTGTGACTCATCACACACACATACGGCAAGCCTCGCTTTGCTAGAGTACACACAATCCTGCTTAACAGCTTCTACACACATGCACACACTCACACACACACACCGCTTTGCTGCTTTGATAACAAGGGAGGGAGCGTAGTGACACACTTGCCACGCATTCACACATGTACACTCTTAAGATTTGTCCCTCCAACATGCACACACACACACACACACACACACACACACACACACACACACACACACACACACACACACACACACAAACAGGCTTTGTATGAATCGTCCTATGTGTAAATGAGTGGGGTGTGAATGCCCGGCTTTTATGCAAATGTTATGGAAACCTCAGCTATGGAGGTTATAAATAGTTTCTCACTGTGTCTAACTCAGTAAACAGACTCTTAAAAACTGCAAAATGTATATATATATATATATATATATATATATATATATATATATATATATATATATATATATATATATATATATACAAAATAATTCTAGAATTATGTTAATACAAGTCATTAGTTTAGTTTTAAATCCTGTCAATAAACATTTAACAGTCAAATCGTAACTTCAGCTCCATCTAAAGGCGGAATCTATTGCATATCAGTGTGCTTTTAATTGCTAACACCCTAAACTTGGAAGTAGCCATAAATATTGGAACGTCTCACATCTGTTTGGCTTTCTGTAAAGAAATGTGTTTTGAAGTACAGGCAGGCAATAAAGCCTTTTTTTTAAATACTGGCCACCTGTACACACTCATGTGTTATGGCTCATGTTTCAGTGTTATCCCAGAATGCTTCACGACTGTATGGCACAGTTGCTTTGAGTTAAAGCAAAGACTTGGTCTGTGATATGACAAGTACTATAGCAGTGTGTGTGTAAAACATATTAAGCTGTGGAAGCAAGTGTACAGATGAAGAGCTGAGAGGTGTGTATATTAATATTAAGAACAGTCGATTTATATTTCCTTCATACTATTCAGACTAAAAGGCTAAAGCATCACTCTCTGTAGCTAAATTCCATGGACCAATTTATCAATGAAGGAAATATAAATCGACTCAGTTTTATTACAGTAATGCTGTACAGTGCACTTGTTCTTAATATTAATATACACACCTCTCAGGGTAGATCCAGGGGTCTTGTGCATGGATGTCTAATCTCTGATGTCACATTTATGTAGTTTATTCATACCCAAATTCTTAATATTTTGGTTAACGACGTCAAGAAGCTTTGCAGATGGGGGTAATAAAGCATGAGATTGCATTGTTACCAAGGAAATATCTCAAATAATGAGTGCAACTTTGTCAAGCATCCATGCACCCTAATGAAAGCTGTGTTTTACGCCTCAGCGTCTGTTTCGTTAACAGCGCTGGGCCACAGGACGTCCCCAGTACAATTTGTAACAAATGTCATTTCTTAGTATCTGCCTCACAGTGAGATGTCAGACTATCAAAGCTCTGTTTCCATTTTGTTTTGTATGTGCTGTGTGGGGTTTTCCCCATGGATATAGACAGAGAGACCTGTATCACACTCAGCAGCACATATTCACTTTCACATTCATTTTTCTTTACACAGGATAATCAAAGTTATTTTTCTGTAGTTAAAGTTGCTTGTTTCTTGTAAAAGCTACTCCATGCTGTAACCTGTAGTTTCCTAAAATATATTCCTAAATTAAATTGGTTTACATTCTCCTCGGTATAACTATAACTGTATTTTTGCTTGCTGAAAATACATAATCTAATGTAGAAAACTAAAGTAGGTTGCTAATATTTGCAGAGAAATTAGACAAAATTGGCAAGCTGAGCTAGTTAGCTAATAATAATAATAATAATAATAATAATAATAATAATAATAATAATAATAATAATAATAATAATATATAAGCTAATATTGTATAAGCTGATAATACATTTGCTTAGCTATTTGTCCATAAACTTGCTACCTGAAAGTGTTTTGTTTTTATTTGCAGAATTTGTTATAGCTGACTGAGTAGTCTAGTAATGCTAACATAGCTGGTTAATGTTTACAGAGAGAGCTAGCCAGCTAATTTTGCCATTTATCCTGACACTGAGGAAAATGTTAGCAGTTGAGGGAGATTTTGTAGAACTTTTCTTTCACCCAGCTATTATTAATGTAGATTATAGACTGAAAACTAAGAACACTGTGTTAATTAGATTGTTGTGCTAAGCTATTCTTTGAGTTGATCATTTTTCCCCAACCACAGTGTTATCACATCCCCTAACTGACTTAAATGTTTTTCCTTCTTTGCAAGACAATACATTCAGAAGTTAATATATGTGTTTCTATTAGAACTACACAATTTTTCCTCAATTACATTTAGATCTTTGGCACTACCATTATGGCACTAAAGCAGCTGGATAGATATCTGTAAATGTCTATAGTTTCCTATTACTTCCACCTTATTTACACCGTAATTGTTTTTGATTGAACTGTTTTTGAAGCTATTTACTCAGGTGTGCAGCTTCACATCAATTCTTGTAACCGCCTCAGCATATTTGTGTAGCATGTGTGTTTGTGCAGTGAGGTAAGTATCTTGTTTTGGCTTTGACTTCTTAATCATGTTTGTGTCTGCTTGCAACAGACCACAGCAAAGCGAGCTTGTGCTATGTAACCATGCAACAGGTTCTTTATGTGACTGAGTTACCAGGCAACTTAGTGTCCCAGCAATGAGCTAACGCTGTAGCACTGGCTTGGTTCACTGGCTGTCCTACTACTCGGTGCACATGTGGAGTTACTCAATATCTAATATGTAGTTATATAAACTTTTACAATAGATGTTTTTTTTTATTCTTTCTTTCTTTCAAACCACTAGTTAAGACGACAGTCTAGTTTATCTCACTCAACTTATGCAATGTGTCACTGTCTAGTGAATTTTCAGAATTATCAGACAGTTCAGAGTTGAGAATATTTTGTTAAAAATATGGTATAGTATCAATCAATATATCGATGTATATGGTATATGTCTCCAAATGCACCTTTGGACAGTCCACCACTGTTTTTATTCATTCTTTCTTTCATACATTCCTTCCTTCATCTACTTTTGGTGACCTTTCCGAACACTTTTTAAGACTTTATTTAGCTAGCTTGTATCTCAGCTCAGTGTGTTTAATCATCGGAGACAGTTGGATATGCGTTGCTGTGTAATAATATTTTTGTCTGTAATTAGTTTTTTCCCATATTGCATTTCTTTGAAGTGATACAAAATGAAAATAAGAGTATGGCTCAGCAGTTTTTGCTGTAGATGTGTGTGGAAGCCCTTTTTATGCTGTGCTGATGCTTCAGTAGGAAAGCCTAACAAAGTCATCTGAGATCAGCATTTACACTCACTGCAAGAACTGGAATAATGCAGGATGCCAGTGTGAGCTACAGAAAAGCGCCTCAGTCCTGAGAATAAACTCACTGCAGTCTGCACAGCTGATTAACAAGCAATTGTACAGCAAAGTCAAATTTACACAGTTTTTTTTATTGTTTTTTCGTGCCATATTTTGTGTCTGAGATATGGTTCTTTAATTTTGCACTGCACTGAGAACATAGGTAAAAGAAGTCTATATAAAGCAAAATTTACTACGACAGCCATTTTGGATACCTCTCCTTGAGGCTACCCATGACTCCGCCTCCCAAGATTTGAGCTCAGAATCTTACCAAACCTGACTTAAGAGCTTTAAAAAGAGCTTTAAGAATGGAAAACTGATCCTTGACCTGCTGGAATGAAGAATTTGACAACAATGTCTGAAAGTAACGTACACCTATGATCTGAACGGCTTCGTATGAATTCTGAACAATGCCGTTGGTCAACCCAGACACAAACCAGGTTGTTCCAGTACGGCTTGGTAACTCGAGAGACTCAGTGCTATCTGCTTACTGCTGCTTTTGTCCTGATTGTTACGTTAGCACAGGTCGGGACGTGACTATCTCTGCATCAGACTGATGCTACAGATACAACGATGGGAAAGGAGAGGGAGAGGAGAGCACATCACAGCACAGGGCTGAACAAAGCTTCTCCACTTCACCTGATCTAAGGCAGAAGAGTTTTCCATATCTATTTAGCCTTTAGATATTGAAAGTATATGTGAGTTTCCTGCCTTATGTGTTGTTTCACCTCCGAGGAACAGAGAAGTGGGGTTGAATGCTAATGGAGATTTGAGAACGCCAGTTATGGGTTTGACCTTGCTGTGATTTATTTGTTGGAATAGGAATAGCATGCAGGACACAAGCAATTAGAAATACCACACATTTATCCAGTGGAGGGCACTGTACCATTGAAGCAAACATAAATAAAGCCTTATTTAGGTGCCGCTGTTTTGTTTGAGAGTAATAAAGGTGGCTTAATGCTGCTAAGCAGCTGCGGAGCTCAGACAGATATGTACAGTCATTTCTCACTATTAAAATCGTGATAGATTCACGGCTCAAATACCAGACTACTAGTTGGATATGCACGTTTGTGCTGTATAATGGATTTTCCCTTGCTGTCCACAACACACACATACTTTACACACTGGAAGGCTGTAGTCATCAGGTCTTGGCTGAGAAAATGAGCTCACGCTTCAGCCCAGAGCGACTTGTCTATTGATCTTGTCTTTAGAGCTGTTGTAGTAATGATGTCATCTCCAGCCACTCCCTCACCAGCATTCTTACTGTCTGACCTTGAGTGGGAAGTGTGTGTGTCTGTCTGTGTGTGTCTGTGCCTGTGCCTGTGGGCATGTATTTAGCTCCTTGTGAGGCCTAAAAACCAAGGAATAAATGTCCACAGAATTATAGGGTTGTGCCAGCTGTCCTGGAAGTTAGTTAGGTGTTAATTAACAACAGTAATAAATAAACCTCAAGGAGGAGGGTCCTCACAAATATATCAAAACGTGTGTGTGTGTGCGTGTGTGTGTGTGTGTGTGTGTGTGATAGAAGAGAGATGGGGAAGATATATACCAGACATGAATGCAAGAACACAATCTCTTTTTTAAAAGATAACCTTTAAGTAGTCGTTACTGATATGAAGAGAAATGATTTCCTGGTCCAATGTATTTCACTAGAAATATTTTGTAAGCTGGTTGTTGTGGAGAAATCCAATCATAGCAGTTAGCTTGCTGTAAGAATCAAGTATTCCTTTAGCATTACTATATAGTAACATGGCTGCTTCCATTAACGTTTCTGATAAATGCTAGTCATTTCAGTTCATAATATTCACTCACTCACTTCTCACTTTTATCTGTCAGCCAGCATTTATTTAGCTACCCAGGTGATGAGGAAAAGTCAATCGATCTGTTCTTCATAAAGCCTTTAATAGCTGATCCGATTACGTTTTCCAAGTATACCCAGGGGTAACTCTTCTGTAATATTTGTACATTACTTAAAGTGTTATTAAACCTGAATACCTGCACTTCTATTTAATAACATACTTTTAAGGGAAAAAAATTAATTAGTCACGACATTTAAAGTACTTACAAATCTTTTTTCGGGTAGCACTGAGATGGTTTGTGGTTGAGCTGGAGTTTTTAAATGAATAGTGGTAGCATTTCCTTATTTCAGCTGTTCATCAAATACTAAAATACTAATCTTCTAAGTCCTAACTCACAACTCCATAACCAATTATATAAAATATTACATGACAGGCATAATCAAATTTCCCTTTGATTTGCTCTTGTTTGTACAATCATGGGGCTTCTTGCCTCACATAAAGTTGCCCCTAGTTGTCAGAAATAGGAATTGGAACAGCTTTTAAAAAAATTCTGTGTGACAGAAATCTCTCTGCCCTATGGTCGCACTATGAACACAAGTGGTCAGGGTAGTTCACAGATAACAAGCCATCTGAATAACAAATAATTTGAATTACATGTAATAAAGTTCCTCAGAAAGTTAAGTACATTGTGTCTAGACCAATGCTGTATATTGAAAAGACTGGCAGAGGGAAAGTAGGATTATGGAGTGGATAAAGTTACTATTAACAGAAATATGTGTGAAATCCATGATTCCACATGGAAAAGCCGAGAAGATAAAAAAAACACGTCCGCCATTTCCCAAATCCTTTGGGCTAGTTTCAGGTATTTTTTTGTGGTTTTTAAAATGTAGGGCTGGAAATTTAGCTGAAACCTGTTAACCCTGGTTAATGACATCACCTCCACTCAATACTATAAGCTGGATGATACGTTGTCAACTCATCTAACTATTATTTATTCATTTTAGAGGTTATTCTAAAAATTCACCAGATTGTAGCCTGTAGCGTAAGTGCCCCTTGACTTAATTTGGTTTAAGGTTGTTGGTGTCCTTATTAAAGTCGGCCTGACTTTTGTGGGGCTGCTGAAAATGAAATGCTGTAAATAAATAGATTTTTTCTGAGAGATTCCTGGAAGAGCACCTAGGTCTATCTCTGGCTGTGTTTAAAACCACAAAGTAATGTACCGGATAGTGACTCAAAGATGTTTCTCACTAATGGGTGTAGTGTTTAGTTTAGTAGTGTGTGGTTTTTTGTTGATTTTTTCCTAAGTCTTGAGCAAACGGTCAGAAACACACACGCAGAAGAAACTGAGTAGGAGAGGGAGAGAGTGACTGAGAGAGGGAGAGGGAGAGAGGGACTGAGAGAGGGAGAGACAGAGAGAAAGAGAGTGAGAGAGAGTGGCTGGGTGGAAGAGGGAGAGTGAGACTGAGAGGGGGAGAGACAGACAGAAAGAGAGAGAGAGAGAGAGGCTGGGTGAGTGAGGGAGAGAGTGACTGAGAGAGGGGGAGACAGAGAGAAAGAGAGAGAGAGAGAGAGAGAGAGAGAGAGAGAGAGAGAGAGAGAGAGAGAGAGAGAGGCTGTGTGAGAGAGGGAGAGAGTGACTGAGAGAGGGAGGCTGGGAGATCGAGAGAGAGAGAGAAGGAGAGAGAGAGGTGTTTTTGGGCCAGTGTAGAGGGCAGTAGGCCAACATGGAGTGATGAAGAGAAATGCAGAAGTGTTTAATATTAAATTCTAAGCTGATTAGGAGTGCTCAGCTGTGAGACCGTCTCGCTCCTTAGCCTGTTAGATTGCTTCCTCTGCCAGCCTCCTTTATCCCTCTTTTTTCTTTTCTGGGCCACAGCGGAAGAGTAAACACTAACATAAAGCACTAACCACTCACTATAACCCTCTTTGTGATTCAGCCACAGACGAGTCAGAAATGTAACACCACCTCTCTCTCAAATACAAAAAAAAGGATATTTATATTTATTAAGAATCCTTTTTTTTTTTTACATTTTCCAGCAACACAAATGTCATTTAGGAAAAAAAATCAGTGTAGGAATATACATACATTAGCTCTCTTATAATCTCTATACATTAGTTTCTGTGAACTAATTTGTGATGTAAGATGTGTGTTGGTGACATGAGTGCACATACTTTTGCAGGTAAACATTAAAGAAGTGAATCTCTTTTCACTCAGTGATATTCTTTTGTTTTACACCGTTTCAAATTCTTTTCAAGCAATTTCCTAATAGTGGCTAATTTAATTTTAAAAAAGCGATCTGCTTGCTGTGATGAGAACACATCCCCCTCTGGGCTTTCTAATGTATTTACAATATAGAGCTCCTGTTCCAGTTCAGACAATACGTGGAAAAGATACAATAAGAGCCTCTTCATATTAATGTTTGTAGTGAGGCACGTACCGGTTTTTGTGTGTAATAGAAAAATTGGCCTTAAAGGTCTACTGGTATTCTCAGAATATACAGCACACTGCAGGAACACACTCATTTCACTTCCTGTTTGTCTCATCGTCAAAGTCCAGTTACACCCCAGGGTCCATGAAGCATAGATTGAACAAGGATTTAGTCACACTGGTAGACATCACAACCCACCATTATGAACGATGTTATATTTTTCTTATTGACCTTTTACAATGATTAGCATGTTTAACTGGGTGAAATCATGAACTGGCATAGAAATAAATGAAAATAAAATACATGGCATATTTCCATAGGATAGCGATAAAAATGTATTCATTTACAGTATAATATGGACACCTCACATCCCCTGATCCTGAGCTCCGGTTTCCCTGCGATAGACTCCATACTCATTGGATCTCTGAACAGCATGAAGAAGAGACTGAAGATAAAGAAATTCATGTTGTTTTTTTCTGTGTATAGTAGGTACACCCTCAGTATTGAACATATACAGTGAATAAAACTGTACTTGAGATTCAGACAGAAGAGAATAAAAAGAGTGAGAATGAATATTTTTGAATCACTTTTTTCCATGGATGAAGCTCACATTAGGGCAATTAGTGCACTATGTAGGGTTTACAACAGCTTCATATTATACTTGACGTTGTGAGCATATATAAATGTGTGTGTATGTGTGTGTGTGTATGGAGTATGTGCATGTTCTCTCTGTGACCTATATTGTGACATGTATTGTAGGCTAACTGGCATCTCTAAATTGTCAAGGTAAGTTGATATGAGTGTGTGTAAGTGTGTGTGAGTGTGCGTGTGATGAATTAGTACATTTGCACCCCATCCGTGGGGTCCTATGCCCAGAGTCCTGGGATTAGCTCTAGGCATATTGCAAACCTGAGTAGGATAAGGAGTTCAGAAAATGGATGGATGGATGGATGGGAATAGTAATGAACAGCAGTGTGATGATGGCAATGATGGCTCTTGTATTTACAGTAGATAGACTTTAGGTCTGCCCTTAGATTGTCACCCACACATGCAGGTGTGCTTGCTTATTTATAGAATAAGATCGAAAGCCTCTGTTCATATGTGTGTGTGTGTGTGTGTGTGTGTGTGTGTGTGTGTGTGTGTGTGTGTGTGTGTGTGTGTGTGTTTCTGCCTCATTCACCTTGTCTGTGTTTTAGCTGAAGTGTGTATATGCTTTTGTGGAGTTTTTCAGTATCTTGTTTTCTTCACAGTTGATTGCATCGGAGCGATTTGGATGTGAGTGATGTGTCGATGCGCCGTGGTCTTGCTCCATTCCGTTTCATTTCATTTCTCCAACAGAGCACTTCAGTTAAGAAGTGGAGTGGATGGGTGAAAAATGCCCTCACTTTATATCCAGTATTTTTCAGTGTCACTTCCATTTTCAATTACACCCCAAGCCCCAGGTCGGCTCATCCATTTGAGCCAAATCTCTGCTATATAAGATGTTACTCCAGTCTCGAGACTCCTAATGTAAAAAGCCGTCTCTCTGAATTGTAAACGTGTGCACTCGGACCGCGGTAGACTGTGGAATGAGAAGCAAAGCCAGGCTCTTGGGGTATTGTAGACATTTCTGAGGTATGTTACTGTGGTGAGTAACGGAACGGTTGGGGGAAAAAAAGTAACCAAGAGTCAGGCATTTTTCTGACTGGTCCATCTGTCAGACGCTGGACCACAGCTGAAGGAGCAACAGGCAAGCTGCCATGAGACCAACACATAAGAGGAGAATGAGTAAATAGCACAGGAACTCCTGCGTGTGTGCATGTACTGTACTAGCCTGTTAGCATATCAGGAAAAAAAAAGAAAACTTTATCCAAGTTGTACTTTAACACAAAACAGGAAACTGGAATTTAAGAAGTGCTTATCCAAGAATATATACAGAAAAAAAGTTTAGAAGTTGAAAAGTACTTCTGTAATATATTATGTCTAGCCATCTGTAAGACTGCTATTATTTTCCCACTTCCTGCAAAGCTTAACATGACTGCATGACATGTCTATATTCAAACTGACAATTACCCAAGTGCCCTCAGGCTGGAAGGTATGCGACAGCGTGCTGAAGACTCATATGAAATGTGCTCAAAAGCTGTATATTTTATCTGAATAGGATTTTATTTTATTAAATACAAATCATAAAAAAACTACCATTAAAATCCTAAATTTTTGAAAGTGGCTTTTTTAAATAATTGAAATCAGCGTAATTGCTTTCGAGCATCTCAATGTGGCATAATCGAGCTAATGAGCACTTTATTAATTTCATTTATAAGCAGTGATATTCTTAGACTTTGAATACAGGGTTGTATAACTTCATTTAAACATGAACTGGCACAATGTGAACCTCTCAAGCCAGGGCAAAGGGAAAGCTGTTGTCTCAGGAAGCTTTATCTCACTGCTTGTTCAAATCGATATGAAGTTTTCAGTAACACTGTCTTCAGAGCGGACACTAAAGGAATCCTTAAAAATAAAGATCGGGGCGTTTGATGGTTTAACATTTCGTATTTAATTGCCAACGGTGGCTAAGCTGTAATAAATCCTGTAATAAAAATATCCCACATGTTCAAAAGATTTTTTCACTGGCAGTCTGTGTGTGCAATTAGAGACTAGTATTAAATATTCCCATGCACAGTTTGTGTTCATCAGCCATCAGTGTGCATTTCCGACCGCAACACTGCTGCTGGATGGATAGTTTTGGCTGGTGATCTGTTTCTTAACCCAGCAATGACATTGGTTTAACATCCCAGCAACCATGCAACAAATGATAAACATGCACAACACAACACAATCCAACACACACATACACACATGCGCGCACACACACACACACACACACACACACACACACACACACACACACACACACACACACACACACACACACACACAAATGGTGGTTTGCAGAGATTTAAGGAGTTGAAGGAAGCTGAGTAATAGTAACAGATGGGCTACATATGTACATGGATTTGTCACACGTATAAAGTATAATATGTGTGTGTGCTTGTGTGTGTTTTTGCAAACAGACGAAAGCCTGGGATCACGCGCTCTGCTGGGATTGTAAGAACCCCCATGGGCACTGGAGAAGCTGAACCTGAATGAGGTGGGCTTGGATTTACAACACACACACACACACACACACACACACACACACACACACACACACACACACACACACACACACACACACACACACAAACACACATGTACTATCCTGTATTATGAACATAATTATTAATACAGATAATATGTGACACCTAAACCAGTCCCTAACCTTAATCTCAGTCACTAAAAACAAATCATTTAATTTAGTTTTTCAAACAAAAACTGTCAGTTTCCAGACCAGTGAAATACCCTACAAAACACGCCTCAAACACCCACACACACACACACACACACACACACACACCATTTGGTCCAGCAGATCTGTAATTCTTCCTGGTGTCTCTGTTTTTCCCCTTTAACTCACAGGATTGTATATTAAAATATTTGAACACACATCACACAGTTTAATAAGTAATCTGACCTGCTAAGTGCAGTTCTGCTAATAAAGTGCATTCCTGTTTCTTATGTATGCATGTGCTCCATTTATGGCGCAGCACAGCGTGATTGGGGTTTAACGAGGACACCATGGCAGCACGGCACTCCGTCTTTGAGTCAGTGTAAAGAGTGTGCTCGTTAGAGAGCTAACCTTGTTGGCCTATCATCCTGAGCTGTGATTGGTTTAGCCGAGGTGCAGGTCTGCCTGGCAACAGAGCGAGTGTTTACCAAACAACACTAAGCACTCATGAGTACAGAGCTACACTTTTACAAAACACCTCCAGGAAAATCCAGCCGCTCTCTTCCTGTGGCGAGGAAAAATGTGCCTTTTATGATTCACGCGTAGTGTGTAGAGGAAAACAGACTGAGCACACACACACTCTGACACACACATCAACATAACACAGTGTGGTTCTTATAAGCTTCGGGCGAGTCCACTATCAATAGCCTGTTATCCAGTAATGTGTACATTTGTAAGAGATGTATATGTGCATGAAGCAGTTCATCTCTCCATATATATATATTCATTTCAGTTCATCATTCTTACACAAGCTAGTGAAAATGAAGTGAAGAAACTAGTGCAGAAGTTTTAGTCTCACAAATGTGCATATCCCTGACTAAATGAAGTGAAAAAAGATTGGAATTTATCTTGAATTTATCAAAGAAGATATTTAATCTGTCACTTTTAGCCCATTTACGGAAATGAATATTTTTGGTTTGTTTTGTTTTCCGATTCAGGAAAAACAGGGCATGTGAAGTGTGTAGGGCTAAAAATATTTTAGCAAAACTCTTTTATTTATTAGTCAGCAATACAGCCATTAGAAAAAATGTAAGCCAACCCTGTAAAAAAGTTATATTTGCAAATACAACAAATATTTTATTTCTTCTTCTTTTAAACAAAAATAACATTAAGAAGCCTATTTTTTAGATCATATTAAACTTATTTAAAGCTAGAAATTGTTTTATTCTCTTAGCAGATCATTTTGCTAATTTCAATGATTTATATATAGAAAGAATCAAAAGGATCAGGTTTTAAGCTCGAACTACTCAAAGCTCAGGGGGATACAAACTTTTACATCTAACCGTACACCGGAAAAGGCGCACAATACGTATCGTGATATTTAGTGTAGCTACAAAAGCATATGGATCGCACACAAAGTGTGGAGCACGATGCATGAGGTGTTTTTACTTCAACAAATTACAAGAAAATACACTAAATTGAAGACATGTAGAATGTAGTCATTTCCTTTAATCACACGTCTACCATCAGAGACTATTAGTCGTATTTTGCGATATGGAGAACGTTATTATGCGACTTTTTAATCTGGATCAGTTCCTACAACCTGACGAGGCAATAAAATGTCAAGTCTGAAAAAGAAAACCCACAATGCTTTAGTAGTGAAATTAGTTGACGTAGAAGTACCGAAATGTTTACATTGTGATCTAAATGATTGTGATAACAATAACAATATCATACAGTTGAATAAGTTAACAATCACGTTATCCCTTTGATAGCATGTGGAAATGTTTTATTCCTTTATAAGTTTGAGTAGCTGAGACGGTTTATCTTTATGAGGAGATATAGTCGTGCTTAGATAGTTATTACTGAATATTGTTCTTTAGTGTGTTTGGCAAATAATGAGTCTTGCACATTAATCTTTGCGAACTGTGTGATTAATTTGTGGAGTTGTAGCATTTCCCTCTTTCCTCAGACAGAGTGTCGATTAGTGGGAGTGAGTGAATGCCAGAGCTGCCCCCTGCCGTGTGTGTGTGTGTGTGTGTGTGTGTGTGTGTGTGTGTGTGTGTGTGTGTGTGTGTGTGTGTGTGTGTGTGTGTGTGTGTGTGTGTGGACAGTGGAAATGTTGTGTCATGTTGTGCAGACTGGATGTGTGTAGTCTGATACTTCTGATGGTCAGGAGGCATGCAAACATATGTGTCAATAATTTCAGTGATTCTCTCCCTCTCTCTCTCTCTCTCTCTCTCTCTCTCTCTCTCTCTCTCTCTCTCTCTCTCTCTCTCTCTCTCTCTCTCTCTCTCTCTCTCTCTCTCTCTCTCTCTCTCTCTCTCTCTCTCTCTCTCTCTCTCTCTGGTGTTGCTGAGCTCCACTCTGCCAGAGGGGCTTAAGTACAGTCTCTTCTTCAGTAAAAGGGCAGTGGCCTCTGAAGGTGTGTGGTGAAGCATAGCAATTAATCACACTGCTGTGGCTTCTCTTCTTGCTCTCTTGAGGTTTTCTCTGAACTCTAAGGCTCTAAAACCTAGTGTTTGTTTTGTTAGTTCCTACACAGGGCAAAAAAAAAAACAACGTTTTTTCATTATATGCCCTAAAATGAGCTGAAACACTTGTTTATATTCTTGTTTATTGTTGCACTCAGTCATCCGTTGTGTCTCTCTTGTGTCTCTCTGCAGGGAACAGATTAGAATTGAGTTTTGGTAAAATATCCCAAATTTACCTTGACTCTGGTAAAAGTGCGTCTACATTATTCATCTGAAGTACAACTAGTATTCTACTTTTAATTCTACTTTAAATTCAGACGTGTGTTACAGATCGCAACCTACTTTTAATGTTTTATTAACAAAGAACCAGGAAATGTGAAAAACGTTGCCAAAGGCTATACCTAACGACAGCTATATTACTAATATCACAAATGTTAGCTGATTATGATAATAAGTCTGACATCACAGACTAGCCGAATGCTAACAGCTACACTGTATGTGGACACCTGACTACCCTTTTGGTTTTCTAGTCATCTCCTCTCTTCTGAAAAGGCTTTCTACCAGATTTTGGAGTGTGGCTTTGGGGATTGTGCCGATTTAGCCTTAAGAATCGCTGATGTTAACTGTGGAGGTCTGGGGTGCATCCAAAAAGTGTTAAATGGGGTTGAGGTTAGAGCTCTGTGCAGGCTACTGTATATAAGTACTTTCACTTCATACTTAGTAAAGCATGTGTTTATGGAGTGTGCTTTGTGCACAGGTGCACTGTCATGTTGGAACGTTTAGACTTTTTGTTTGAATCTTAATTCTACAGCATACAAAGACGTCCTATATGCTTGTGTGCTTCAAACTCGGTGGCAACTGTTTGGGGTGAGCTACATGTCTAGGTGTATACGTTGGACGTATAGTTTAGCCATCACAATACAAATTATCTTTATAGCTCCAAAGTTTGCGTAGAAAGTGTGCGTCTTAATTTTTTGTTAATAATAGGTTATTACTTGTACTAACAGACAAGGTTTAACAGCTAGAATTTTATTTTAAGATTTGTGGCTTTGTTTACAATGCAAACTCCGAATCCCACCTCGTGCTGCAGTACAGATTCAGCATGCATTTACAAACTTTTTTTTTTTTTTTGCAAAAATTTTATTTTTGTAAAAGTTCTAGCTGAATAGCATTAGAACCACCTCCTGCTGCTCTACACGCAGCAGTCACTGTGTAATCTGGTAGGCCGTATGATGATTTTAATTGATGGATGCACAGATGACAGTTTGTAACATGTAGGTATGTGGAAATGAAACCAAATCAAATAGACAGATTTAAATAAAAATATTTTCGTACGATGCGAGGACAGAACACCACAGCTCAATGACTCAACTGTGTGTTGAGCTTGCTTTAACAATTTGGCTAGAGGAGGATAATGCTCCTTTCTATACTTTTGTTAACATACTTGAGAAGCTCAGTAGTGTCTTAGGTACATTTTTAGCCTTGTTGATTGGGTTTCAGGCAATAAAAGCAGGACTGGAACTTTTACTTAATTAATAAATTGGATGATTTGTTCACTTCTGTATTAGGTTAAAGAAAAATTACAAGTACACACAGGCACCAATGAGACATAAGTACAGCAACAAAGAAATTGTACTTTCATTCTGTACTCCCCCTTTAAATTCGCCCTAGTACCATAGCAGAACGTCATGCAATAAAAATATGTGTTTACCACAATCTCGACTTCGCAACGATTCATGGGGAAATTTAGAACATTGACAAGCCATGTATTCACTCATAACTTACAACTAATTTAGAGTGTTGTGTCATTTATTATTATTATTTATTTTTTTCACTGTCCACCTGACCTTTTAAGATGGAGATCTCATTTATGGAAAGCACCCGGTGGGCCTTAAAGAGCTCTGTTACTCCAGACATGAGGGATGTGTGTGCATGTGTAGGTCTCAGTGAGTGTTAGGACAGCGGTGCTATTCTTGGCTGGCTGAGGGAAGTCTTGGCTCTGCAATGCATGGGAAAAGTGTTCTTGGCAAGCAGAGCAGTGGCATTCCATTGTGGCTCACTCTTTCTCTCCTTCTCCACTTAAAGTCTTGTGGACGCTCACGGCACTGAGCAAAGCGCCAGAGAGAGAGAGAGAGAGAGAGAGAGAGAGAGAGAGAGAGAGAGAGAGAGAGAATGCAGTTGTGTAGCTGTTGTCTCTTTAACTTGGGAACCCTTAGTCACACACATTTACACATCATACTTTCTCAGGCACTAAAACAGACACCTGTTTTGTATCCCCAGGCCAGTCATTGTGTTCTTGTGTTCTACTGGAAGCAGCCTAGATTTTCTGATCTCTCTGCGGTTACATGGCCACCACGAACACGTTTCTGTTCTCGTTCATTGACGAGCTTAACTTCAGAGAAATTACCCGGTTAATGATGTCACTGATTAATTTTTGAGCATGAGTGTGTGTGGTAGTCTGGAAAAAAAACCCGTTGTATGTTGCTGTGGCTAATTCTGGAAACAGAGTAACTGGATTTTGGCTAGAATACGTTTTATTTTTTTTTACGTCTTTGACACAATTTTTTTAAGAAGCCATATTTCATTAATCTAACATGATTTTGTTAGGGAAAATTAGCCTAAAGATGTCAAAATCTATGCTAGCTATGAGTAATCTGCTCAAGCAATCTATATTAAGCTTTCATTAAGATGCTAGATATTACCCTTATAGAGAAATGGCCTAATAGTCTAATGGTCTTGAAATCAGATATCGGCTGTCAAAATGTCCATGCTGCAATCAGAATGTACTATTTCTCCTTTTTTACTCTTTTGAGACTTGTTAGTAATTCACTTGCTAGATAGATTACAAGTTTCATTAAAAAAATAATAATAATTAAATAAATAAATAAATAAATAAATAAATAAATAAATAAATAAATAAATAAATAAATAAATGTTTACGTATTGAGACTTTTACTGTTAAAAAAAATTTTTGTATTTGTTAGAGGATCAGATAAATGAATTAGCCCCTTCAGTATTCAGCCCAGGCTGATACATATCCTTTTTATTGAATCTGTGCCATCTGTAGCAGTAAACACTAAACACTGTTTCATGTAATGTTTGCTGAATGAGCAACATTCATATAATATCATGAAACAAAATTGTTCTTCTTGCTCTCTTGATGATGTTTTTTGAACGTTGCCTGAACGTTATTTGTGAACTGTTATAAAAGCTGACTTTAAATCTGTTGAAAACGAACACTTGGATGAGAAACGTTGTACAGCTTGGTTCATCCATCCGAATTTAACTGAACTTTCTAGATCCAGATGAAGATGATGATGATGATTAGATGGAGGTTTGGGGAAGTAGAAGATGATGGTATTTAACCTTATTTTAATTTAAGGACTTTTGAGAGAGTAGAATGTCATTGCATTTTGATGGAAATTGACATCAGAGCATGAAATTTGAACAGGAAATAGTTGATTTTAGATTTGAGGTTAATCCGTTGATTTTCCTGGTGTTCAGACAGGCAGAAACTCTGAACTGTCCTGTGGTTTTCAGCTTCAGATCTGCACTTCCTGCTGCGAAAGGACCACCCAGAGCACATCAGTGAATCGGAATTTCCTCTGAAGTCTGTGGTGGACCTTCGAGCTCTCGGAGTGATGTGGCATTGCACCTTGATCCACCTTCCATCTGGCCTTGCTGAAAAAATATTAGATAGCTAATGGAAAGTGACTTAATGTTTTCCAGGTTGCTGGTAGACATGAAGCAGTGAGGCTTGTAGCTTAAAGATTACAATGAGGATTATTTTACTGGATTTTACATTGCGGACACTACAGGAAGACATAAAAACTCAGCAAAATCTGTTAAAATATTTTTTGTAGATTCCTATTAAGCATATTATGCATTTGTGTATTATACTAATGGCCTGATGCAGTTCTGACTAGAATAAAGTGGTTACTGTAAGTGAGTGAGTGTGAGAGTGAGTGCGTGAGAGAGTGAGTGAGTCAGTGAGTGTAAATGAATGTGAGTGAATATAAATGAGTGAATGGGAGTGAGTGAGTGTGAGTGTGTGTGAGAGCATTTGAGTGAATGTGAGTGAGTGAGAATGGGAGTGAGTGTGAGTGAGTGTGAATGTGAGTGAGTGTGAGTGAGTGAGTGTGAGTGAGTGAGAATGGGAGTGAGTGAATGAGTGTGAATGGGAGTGAGTGTGTGTGAGAGCATTTGAGTGAATGTGAGTGAGTGAGAATGGGAGTGAGTGTGAGTGAGTGTGAATGTGAGTGAGTGTGAGTGAGTGAGTGTGAGTGAGTGAGAATGGGAGTGAGTGAATGAGTGTGAATGTGAGTGAGTGAATGTGAGTGAGTGTGAATGTGAGTGAGTGAGAATGGGAGTGAGTGAGTGTGAGCGCATGTGAGTGAGTGTGAATGGGAGTGAGTGAGTATAAGTGCATGCGAGTGAGTGAGTGAGTGAGTGAATGTGAGTGAGTGTGAATGTGAGTGAGTAATTGAGTGAGTGTGAATGTGAGTGAGTGTGAGTGTATGCGAGTGAGTGAATGAGTGTGAGTGAGTGAGTGTGAGTAAATGTGAGTGAGTGAATGTGAGTGAGTAATTGAGTGAGTGTGAATTTGAGTGTGAGTGTGAGGGCATGTGAGTGAATGTGAGTGAGTGAGTGTGAGCGCATGTGAGTGAGTAATTGAGTGAGTGTGAATGTGAGTGAGTGAGTGAGTGTGAGCGCATGTGAGTGAGTAATTGAGTGAGTGTGAATGTGAGTGAGTGAGTGTGAGCGCATGTGAGTGAGTAATTGAGTGAGTGTGAATGTGAGTGAGTGAGTGTGAGTATTAATATCACAGATTTATATTAATGCAATTTTCCTAATTGTTTCTATGCTAACTCACACAAGGACATTTTTTAACTCAAACACTCCACATAATCGAAATCTAATATAAAATATAAAATACATATTCATGTATGATGACTGATATAGTACCGATAAGCTTCATCATATGAAAGTTGAGGTGTTTATGTAATGTTTGTGAGTCTCCAGTATCAGTGCTTTGTAACAGACAGTAACCTTTTCATCATGATCAAGTCTACAGAACAGAGACTCTGACACATTCCTGTTCATAGCAGCTCGTGAATGTACCTAGAAGCTGATTGTAACCACTGACAGATTACTATTGTGTTTGAGGAGTAAATAACAGAACAATAGAACATCAAGCTCGCCAACATTTTCACCGGTTCACACAAAGCCTTTTATGTGAATTGTCCCGTATTTTAGCAGCAAATTCAGATTTGTGCTTCTTATGATTTCCAATCCCTTGTTTTTAGAAAACCCATTAGGCGCTATATTATCCCTGCAAACAATAGCCGCGGGTGAGGATTTGCACGCCTGCCTTGTAGAAGGTGACACGGTGACCTTCGGTAGACGTAGCAGGTCTATAACAGGGGCAGCCGGGATGATCTGCTGAGTAAGACACACACACACACACACACACACACACACACACACACACACACACACACACACACACACACACACACACACACACACACACACACACACACTACATTTCTCACATTACACGCTAATCTAATCTTCTCAAACCCTGTACATTCATTATTGACTACAGGCTTTTTTTTGGGCTTTGCAGAATTGAGAGGAAGAAAAGTGAAATTAACCTACAAAACTGATCCAAATTAGCATGGCGGATATTCAAAAAAACTCAAAACTTCATAACCTTCAGATCAGAAACAAATCATCTGTGGTTCATCCTGATATACAGTCAACATATAACTACAGCAGATGCCTTTAAGTCGTGAGAAATCCCAAATCCCAATCCTGCAGCACATGCACATACGTTTGATTGTAAAACAGGGTGTGGAGTTCATTGTTTGTTGAGAACAGTTAAGTTTAAGGAGTATCCTAACTACTATCCTTCACCATCATTACCCATCATCATAAACATGATCCCACATAAACAGAAAACACTCCATGCACAATCGAGGCACGTCAAGCCGTTAATGTTTTGCCAGCCGTCCATTTTCATCCAGCTTGTGCCAAGTGGAAGAGTTGACAGGAGTTGAACCTGATGAGGTCTTTGGTTGTCGGAGCCTATACCATTCAAGGTTCAGCATGTTGTACAGTCTGAGCTGCTCTTCAGCTCTCAGCAGCTCGCTGGATGTTTCTCGATTCTTCTTACTATTCTACGTAAACTCCAGAGACTGTTATATGTGAAAACCCCATGAGATCATCTTTTTTTTTTTTTCCTTAATTATTCAAACCAGCCCACTTGACACCTCCATCCATGCCACAGCCAAACATCACTGAGATGGCATTCTGAGTTGAACAGGAGCTCTGCATCTGTATCTATATGATTTTATGCATTGCTCTGCTGCTACATGATTTGACTAACTGTATAATTGCATGAGTGAGCTGGTGTGCATGCATTCCTAATAAAGTGATCGGGGGAGTGTGAGTAAATGTTTTTTTGTTTTTTTTTTGCCTAATCCCATCAATCAACCGAAATGTGTGAGTCATTTTTCATATTCAAGAACAAAGACTTCTTATTTATTAATCTAGCACTTAGATCAACCTAACAGCACAGCCTGTGAGCTGCAGCTTTGAGAATGACCCAGTCCAGAACTGTCATCTTTCACCCTTTGGTTTCTCTCTGTCCTTCTTTCCTTCTGCGCCAGGTCATATGGTTCTCATGCTATCGGATTTCATCCTGTTTATAGAGAAGATTGCTGGTGGGGGGTCGGAAAGGGTGGCCTGCTATTCTCCAGTGTTTATTAGCTCAGCTCAGTGTTATTTGCCATGAATGAATGATCACATAAAAGGCTCCCAAGATACCAAATCATTCTCACCATTAGTTTATCTTGTTATAGTCTCATCTTCAGACAGAACGCCTCCAATCCGTTGGCTGAACGTCTGATGCATATGGCACACCAAATTGGAATCACTTCAGGAGTTTCAAAGTCGGCATGTGATTCTGTGTGATTTGTGGGAGTTTGTGTTGTGTATTTTAACGGTCCGCCTGGAAACAAAGCCGCCATAACGCTCTACTTCCCTAATGGAAAAAGAATGCTATTTTCAACTGTGACTATAAGAGCTCTTGAAGATATGATACATTTTTTTTTACATTTTTAAATGTCTGTGTTTTTCGGTACATCGACTTTACATTTCCATGCCCATAAACATGATCTTGAACAAAATACACTGTGATTACTTGTCAGTCAGACGATATTTGAGTGTTAACATAAAATAAAATCTGCTGTCCGAATGTCTGGCTGTGAGAGACTAATCTTGTCATATCTTAATGGTTTCTGAGGAAGATGCCTTATTTCAGATCATACAGAATACTGGCGTTTGTAACTGATTGTTACATGTACATGATTGTCATTAAACGCAATACTGAAACGATAAAAGAGGTTTTCTGATAGATTTGCATTTAGCTAAATGTGTCTGGAAATGATTTCCATCAGTAGGCACTGAACTGTCAACTGTGAAATGGAAAAAAAGATATATATATATATATATATATATATATATATATATATATATATCTATATATATTTATATATATATATATATATATATATATATATATATATATATATATATATGAAGAGAATATTTCTAGAAATATGGAGTGAATTTGATTGACTAGGCAGGGTATGCATTAGTCAGCCTTGCAGGGTTTAAAGTGGGCTATTGTGGAGCACAGCAGTGTCCTTAAAGCAATTCCCACAGTCTGCCCGCGGCTTTGTCTGGCCTTCTACAGCCCAGGAGAGCCACAATGGAGGCAAGCAAGGCCACATGGAGTGCAGTTGCATGTTCACCCATCCACCCACAATGAGGCGAGTGAGTGCTCAAAGGACTGTGCTGCAGTTTGTTCCTGTGCTTTTGGATACATTAAGAACCCCACAGCAGGTGTCTAGGTTTGAGAAATATCCAACAATGTGTGGCCTCATCAGTGATGTTTATGAGTGGATGTTTACGTGTGTGTGCTTTCTTTGCTTTCTTACCTCGATTCACTCTAGCAAGCAACAAAAGCACAGTTCTGTCAGCATCAGTGTGAAAGTAGATATTTAAGTCGATGCTTTATTTTTTTTTATTCGATCCAAATTAGGTGTGAGGTGATCATCGTTCCTAAACGATTGATCGCTCAGACTAGTTCTATCACGGTTCAGTGTTTCACAAATTTAGTTCCTCATACCAATGGTTTTAACTTGTCTTCTAATGTTTTCTGATGTCTTCTAATGTTTTAACTTGTCTTCTAATGTCTGTAAATACATTCAATCTGGGACTCTGGTGAAATGTTAGATGTAAAGCAACAAAATACAAGCAACACAAACACATCATTTGCTAGCATGAATGTAGGGTTGAGTCAGCTACTTTTCTTTTTCCAGTGCCAGAATCTTAAGGCCATACTGTTTGGTAGAAGAAGGTATATGGATTATTAAAGAAGATGTAGGCGATGCTGTTTGAGGAACAGGAGTGGAGGAGGTGTAGGTCAAACTGTTAGGGGAAGTAAGATTGAAGAACGTGTGGGTCATCCACATTGCGAATGAAATCTGTAAGTGGCATCATAGCATCATTAATGTAACATTTAGAGAAGTGTGGCTGCTCCTGTTGCACAGTGACAGGACAGATACACACGTCATTTCTTCTATGTGTATGTGGGCATGTTTTTATATCATGGTGAAGACCAAATGTCCTCACAAGGATAGGAGATATTTAACAGTTCTGACCTTGGAGAAACATTTGGCTGAGACATTGACAAGGATAGTAAGGCAAACGCACATGCGTGTGTTTAAGAGTTGGCTGACAGAAGGGACCTCCCTCGCACTCATTTATAGTTACACCCTCAAACTTGGCTTAGAGAGAGAGAGAGAGAGAGAGAGAGAAGAGAGAGAGGAACCAGTGTGTGTGTGAGTGTGTGTGTCAGTGTGAGTGTGTGTGTGTGTGTGTCAGTGTGAGTGTGAATGAGAGAGAGAGAGAGAGAGAGAGAGAGAGAGAGAGAGAGAGAGAGAGAGAGTGAGTGAGTGAGAGAGACGAAGGAAGTGTGACAGCTCTGAGGTACTGTTAGGTTGGGTTGCTTCAGCTCTCACTCCTTCTCTCCCAGTACTGTATTCAGCAGGGAGAGGCAGAGCATACACACACATTACTCAGGAATGTACATCACACTCTAATACACTCACTCTCTCAAACACACATAGTTTTTCCTACCCACACAGAAATGCAATGAAGTCTCACACAACTTTTCTTATAATAAAGCAATGTGCTCAGGCACACTCTCTCATGTCATAATGTGCTGTTTCCCAGGGCAGCACATTATGACATGCATAAAGTTAATCTGCAGCCATTCATCTCCCAGCGTGCCTCAGTGTGTGGTCATTACTGTGGGCATTAAAGCCTTCAGGCGTTCTGTGTACTGCTGGGCCACTGTTAGGTGCATGGCGGTTTGACTGCTCATACGGCTAATGAGCCACTCGGCTTTTATCACAGCCACACGTATGATGCAGGGACAGGGAGAAACCCTTATTCCCCACCAAGCCTAGTATTATAGATTTGATAACTATAAATAGCATGTATCATGAGAGTAGAAGTGTGTGTGTGTGTGTGTGTGTGTGTGTTTGTTTGTGTGTGCTTGCTGTCTCATTGTCTCATACATGTAAAAGCAAATTTCAAATATTTATAAGCTTTCGGCCTTAATGAGCTTTCATATTAAAGATGAATTGAGAGCACCTCGGAGTGGACATGGCTTTTATACTACAGATAGGAACATGGGTGGGTATTTGAGTTCATATCTAAGTGGGTGTGGCTTACATATTATAGGTAGGAACATAGAGATGCACTTATTTCCAGGGATTTCAGAACATCGTAACAGATATTGTGTCATCGGTTAGGCATGGCCTATTTGCTAATCTAACCCTAACCGTAGTTTTTGGTTGTTTATTTGTTTTCGAAAATAGGTTAACCGTAAGATAATAAAGCATAATAGATATAAAATATAAAATCTACCTGTATGACTGTTTTGTCCTTCATTATCCATTGTAGGAATGCTCTTTTTTTTGAAAGAGGGCGTTTTTCCAAGACCTCCGGAAACGCCCACTTTACATTGTGGTAACGAAACCCCTGGAATTTAGTGAATGCCCAGGAACATAGGCATGTCTTTGGGCCCATATATGAAATTCTTTGGGTGTAAAGAAGTTGTTTGAGCAATTAATTGCTCATTTATTCAGCTCCCAAAGTCCCTCCAGTGCAGTTGATGCTCATGGTAATCCTTTAGCAGCGTCTTCCCTTGCAGTAATTTTCAGTCATACAACACCAAACTACTATCTACCTAAATGGGGTGAGACATACGCAGTGTGGTGTGAAATAAACATCAGTTGAACATAATTGCGTATAATTACACATAATTCCGCTATAACTTTTCATGCATGCGTTTCTGTGATGTCATGCACATTTAATAGGCTTCTCTCGAAGGTTTTAATTTGTACTTATTTATGGAACATTTATACTGTATACCTACGTCAAACACTACAATAAAAAAGATTCGGAACCCAAAGTGGTCTGCTTTTAGAGTCTGTATGCTTCAAGGTTTGGCATGTTGTGCAGTCTGAGATGCTTTTCTGCTCACTTTGGGTGTATAGAGCTGTTGTTTGTCAGCTTACACTAATCTGGCCATTCTCCTCAGTCCTCTCTCACCAATAAGGCGGTTTTCCTGTTGCTCACTGGATGTGTTTTGGTTTTTACAACATTAGCAGTGTCTGAAGTACTCAAACCAGCCGATATGGTGCCAACAACCATAGCAGATCTTTCCCCCTCCTGATGTCAGCATTAACTGATCATTTTGACCCATATCTATAAGATTTTATGTTCTTTACTGCTGCCACGTGATTGGATGATTGCATGAATGAGCACCGGTGAGTGAAAATGAAAAATGTGTGTATAAAAATGTATTACATCTGATATAGTGTTTATTCCAAAAGTAACACAAGGGTAAATTAACCAAGTGAACCTTACAAGTTCTAGCACAGCTGTAATGGAGTTTATATTTAACTGGACAATTAAGAATTCCTGTTGTTTTAATGTTGTATTTGAAAGGAAATTACAGTATGAATGTGTATGTCCACTGAGTAAGTGAGTAATATTGAGTATATTGTATAAGAGCATGGCCTTGGAAGGATTAAGAAGTGGAGAAAAAATATGGAGCGAGAGGAACAGAAGTTAAACAGAAAAAAGTGAGTGTGAGGGGGAAAAACATACAGCTAAACTGTTGTAGGCAGCACGTCTGGTGTGTGTGTGTGTGTGTGTGTGTGTGTGTGTGTGTGTGTGTGTGTGTGTGTGTGTGTGTGTGTGTGGGAAGCCTGAAGAGCTTCAGCAGGTGGTCTGGGAGATTGAAGCTGTGTACTGAGGGAGTCAGAGCTACTCCTAGAGCTTGTATCTGTACACATGGGTGGAAAGATTTCTAGCTCTTCTGACAAACAAAATCTCCTTCTCAAGACTGTTTGCTTGTTAGAACTTTTTCATGTGTTACTACCCCACAATTCTGTCTGATCATTTGAGTGTTTGAGAAAAAGGGATTTCAATCCTCATGGATTCCTGTTGTTGCTATCATTCTTTTAGCTCTGTCGATTTCAGCACTCAGCTTTTATTGTTTTCTTGCTTCGTTTGTCCTCTTCTGTCATCTCCCTTCATCTGTCTTTTTAATCTAAAGACTTGGAAACTAAATAAATTATCCTAAAGGTCCAGAAAAAGCGACCGTGGCTAATTGGCTGCCATGGCAACAGACGAGCCTTCCCTTGCTGCTTGTTTTTGTCGTTTGTTGCACTTGTGTAAACGGCACACACTCCTTCCCTGTAGGTTTCATTCCCTACGCACACACAAAGATAGATAGATAGATAGAGAGAGAGAGAGAGAGAGAGAGAGAGAGAGAGAGAGAGAGAGAGAGAGAGAGAGAGAGACTCACAGACTTTCCATGCTGAAGTAAAAAGTACTTAGGGGATTTCTCTGACTGATGCATGCCTGGTTTCATCATGCAAACCTTCTTTGGGCTGCTCTGTCACGTGACACTATAATTACACTAATGTAAGCATCGTTGCTTTTATTAGCTTTATAATAACAGATTGGTGCTGCGCTTACTGATGGAGAAAATGCTTGCCCTGTTCTGGAAAGTATACTATAGAGCCAGAGCTTTCTAGAAACTCATTACACTTCTGTCTTACTTGGTATATGTTATATATACTCTGTTCACAACACACAGTACATATATTACAGACATGGAGAGCTGATGATTCATTCTGTACATCTGCTTGGATGCTATGTGATCTTCCTTACTGTCCTTGAAAATAAAGAGAAATCTCTTGAGTTGTATGTTATATTTGTAGCTAGAGGTATGGCTGTCTTGATTCATCCCAAAACATTTGGCTAAGATTTCCGTCTTTATCCACGATAGAGATTCAGTCCTCTAATTTATGAGGAGGTTTCTTGTTTCGAGTCTTTTCCAGATTCATTCATCCAGTCTGAGCTACAGATTTAAGGGCATACAATTTACATCTTTGTAGTAGTGGGTTTAAAAAGAAGTCTTTTTCCCAACCCCATTTTACAGAACAACACCAGATAGCAATGCTTGTTAGCCATTTTATTTACATTGCTCAAGCTTTTTCTTCCTTCGTTCCTATAGAGAGCCAGCACTGTTTCGAGTGGCTGTGTGAATTTTTCCAGCCTGGACATTAGCTCTGCCTCAACCGAACAGAACTGCTCTCTTACCATCAGCTCTGCCACTTTTCTCTAAAAAGCAACCCGCAAGGCATAGCTCTGAGGGGTGGGGTCGTTAGAGAGAAGGAATACAGCTAGGGAAGATTTTTCATTGTAATTGTAGTTCACCTAGCAGGCAGCAGAGGGATCCACAAATTACAAACCGATAACAAACCGCTCTTTTAAAGAGAAAAGCGTTTAACTCTAGGGAGTGTTCATTGCTGGAGTGGAGGCATCAGTAGTGCACACTCTTATAGGGATACGTGTCTCTAATGTGTATATCTACAGTACACACTGGTGCTGGAGCATGGAACAGGAGTTAATTATGGGTTCAGTGCTAATGAGGTTTGCTGACAGAGCTATAGCGTGTAGCTGTGGTACTGACAACATCATTTCACAGAGTTCTATAATGTTCTGTAATGTTCACTGTCACTACCGTCAAGTGTAAACCTTTTATAGGTTTGGTGTGTATCTTTTACCCGACAGGGTCATGTGGTTATTCGAAATGCTTATTAAAGCTACTAGAGAATTCCTATTTATCTGCCTTAAAGGTACACTACGTTCACTTACCGTGTAAAAAAATATTCACGAAACATACAGAGGATGTGAAGGTACCTTTGAAGGAACCACCCCAGTGGCAATAAAAGTGTTTAGTACTTACGTGTTTGCCAAGCAGTAAGAGCTGTGTGTGTGGCCGTGTACACTGTGAAGTATGTTGGCATCATAATTATTGTTCAGGACAGTTTTTTCTTATCACCGCCCATTGATAAGTTTACACTGTAATTTCAACAGGTAGCCTTTAGCTTTTTTTGATGTGCATCAGGGCTCTTAGTGCTGCAAATGACCGTATTGTCAAGTCATTTGTCGCCTACTGGTGTTTATTGCAGTTGTGATTCAAGAATCATCCTTTCACTTCAACTAGTCATCTCAGCTTGGTGTGATACAATCACTGGCTCTTTTAACTATTACAGTGACCTACTGTATGTGTGTAGGTAGATTGAGGGCATCACATGGTCACGGATGGGTGATGTGTCCAGAAAAGATATCAGTTGCTAGTGAAGGGTGATGCTGTGTTCCTTTCAGCTTGATGAAAGGGTAGAAAGAGAGATGACAAATTGATGGATTACAGTCAGTAATTGTATGTACACAAGGTGACCTATATCAGGTTTACCAACGAGTGAAATGATTCATAAAGAAACCAGCAACTATTTAACTTCCTGTATTTCAGTTTAACATATAACTGAGTGGCTGGTGCAGAGTTAGAGATGAACATTTCGCTGACCTTGCCACACCTTGACTTCAGATGAATTAATGGCACTGAGACAGTGGAAACCTTTTCCCAGAGGAATGTCTGTTTGTGCTTGAATATCTTCTATTATCACTCTCTTGTTTTATCTCACTGGGTCTATTTTTTTAATCGTCACTGTGTCTGTCACCAATATCCTTTACTTTCTCAGTGTTAAGTTGTCTATCTGTGATTCCTCCTCCCTCTCTCCTCCTTCCTGCTTCTCGTGAGTGGAGTTTGGGCTTATTGCCAGCTGGTGTTTTTTTTCCCTTTCTTTTTTTTTTGAATGAATACCTGATGGAGTCGGTGGAGGGCAGTGAGGCGAGGCATGGGAGGAGCTGATTTAGTGAGTGAGTTAGAGAAGCGTGTGTGTGTTTGTGTGTGTGTGTGTGTGTGTGTGTGTGTGTGTGTGTGTGTGTGTGTGTGTGTGTGTGTGTGTGTGTGAGTGTGTGTGAGAGAGAGTGTGTGAAAGAGAGAGAGAGAAAGACAGAGAGAAAGAGAGAGGTGGGGGGGAGTTAGGCCCTTGCATAACACACACTGGTGTGCTACATGCAGGCGGGCAGCAGGGAGCCGGCTCAGGGCTGCCTGTGTGTGACACTCAGGGCCTGGATGGCTGAGCATATCCCTGTTATACAACTGAATACCCAAATGGGGAGAGAAGAGTGAGGGAAGAAGTATTAACCATAGGGCTAAAGAGTTTCAGAAAGAATTGTTTGCCTCTATGGATACTTTGAAAAAGGTAGAAGAGGAATTCTAAGGTAAGACTTGACCTGTTTTCTAGCTCTTCCATGTTCACGCTCCTGCTGTCTGCTCACTGTCTCCTGTTGCTCACTATAGCACAAAGTGTGCGTTTATCCACAGTTCTCCTTCATGAGTGATTGTCTTTTCTTTTAGCACAAGGACTTTTCTAGTCCTAGCATGGACGCAAAAGTGCAAGTCATGCAACTGCTCTGAAACCTCAAACGTCTCTAAAGAGTACTCCCTTTCTGTTCAGGTCTTACCCCTTGTCTGCTTTTGGTGGAGCATTTTGTGAGGACCTGGCACGCAGGCTCAGTATGATTGGGAAGCCAGGGAGAGCCGCGTTTGTGCCCACCTCTTAAAGAGGAAGTCTTGTTTTAATAGCAGCAGTGCAGCACAGGAGTGCGTTGCTCGTAGGGATAATGCATTAGGAAAGCAAATAGCCAAATGTCTATGTACACCATGTCGTTAACATGCAGTATATGTGTATATGTATTCTAACTAAATATGATGTTAAGTGTTGGAAATGAAGTAGGAAAAAATGTCAATAACTTCATTACAATGAAACTTTGCTTGAGTTAGCAATGCAAAGGATAGTGTAATATTCATGGATCATGGTGTAGCCTAACCCTGGAATACAGCGCATGAGATGGGAATGCACCCGGGATTGGACACCAGTTCACTTCCAGTCCAAAATGTTTTTGAGATGTAGGAGGAAAACAGACAACCTAGAGGAAATCCACACAGACACGAGGATAACATAAGAAACCCGGCACAGGCAGTAGCCTGCTGAGCCATATTGACGTAACCTTAATGAAATACATAGAAATTCATTGAAAAGGCATTGAAATATTAAATATATCAACAAAAGCTTTAATGAATGTCAACACAGCCTTTTTTTCCAGTGTAGGTTTTGCACATATTACACAATCATAGTAAACAGAACTTTTTATTTATTCAACAAAATCAAAATTTCGCTGAATTGTTGTCGTGTAGCCTTAGCCCTGTGTTACTCTACGCATAACTGTGTGTATATGTGTACAGTGCAACATTGTTCACATAGCTGCCTGCATGCCACTTGCGTTTCAAGGATTGGTAGCGATATACAGTAGCGCCTTCTCTCGCAGGCAGGATTCCATGTCGACCTGTAAATGTTTTTACTACCTACTCTGGGATCGGTGTTTGTCCAAATAGAGAGGCATTGAGACAAAAAATCATGTAAAAGCTCTGTTAGCTTCTTTTTTTTTTCTCCACCCTTGTTGTGGTTAGTTGAGGTAGTTTGTTTAGTCTACTGCTATGGATGTTGGCTATGTGCCATATGAAAACAGTCATGAAGCATGCAGGTCAGCCTGAAAAAACGATATGTATAAACCTGATATTTTATCGCTTTGCTTCAATTAAATGAAGCACTATAATCTCAGTGTTTATCAGTTTGCAATTACCAATATTTCAGCTTGGAAAGCAAGTACACATGATGATGGTTTGTCTTGAATTCTTGCTATTAGTGGAAGAAAAGATTGTGCAGGATCTTTCAGTATTACATGAGTCAGCATTGACCTGGTTGAACTGTAAGCAGTTTTAATGCAGCATAACCTGTATACTACAACAATGTTGCTCCCAAAATATTCCCACATGTGACTTTTCATAAATGACGTACCAAAACAGGTACTTGAATGTGAAATTTGGACTAACGGTCTTATGTGATCATTTATGCACTGTCTTAGTAGCGTATGTACTGTAGCATTATAGGGGTCTGTGAAGCATTGGCAATATGTTTTGACTGGCTCATATGAATTTATAGCCCCGGAATGGTATGTTGGTGAAGCGTGTAGCTTTGCATGCTTTTGCAGGCTTCTGGTTTAAAGCTCAGGTTACTGTCTGTGTGTAGTTTCTCATATTCTACTCATGTCTGTGTGGGTTTCCTGTGGGTTCTCCATCCTCCTCCTCCTAACTCCCAAATACACCATTTGGCCAACAGTTTGTCATCATCTGACCATTCACTTGATTTTCCAATGTGGCTATGGGAATTTCTGCACATTCAGCTAGAAGAGCATTATACGGCCAGGCACTGATGGCAGGCAAGAAGGCAGTTGGTGTTTCAGTTCATTCCAAAGGTGTTAATCAGGACACATGAGTTGATCCACATTAACCATGGCAAACCATGACTTTAGGTAGTTTGCTTTGTGCACATGGACATTGTCATGCTGGTTTGATTTGGCAGAGGCCCTTAATTCCAGTGAAGGGCAACAGTTTTGAGGAAGGCCCATATATATGATGGTCAGGTGTCCACATGCGTTTGGACATACAGTATAGTCTACATGCTTGGTAATTGGGTTGAACACATATGTCAGTGTGGCTTTGCATGTTCTACAATGGACTGGCATCCCAATCCTATGGATACACATCCATGACCAGGATAAAGCTGTTACTGGAGATGAATGATTGATGAGTTCTTCATGGCTGGTAGTGGGTGGAAACCTGTGACCTCATGATTTGTTTGGGCTCTGTGGCAGGCTTAGAGGTGATTAGGTAATAATTATTTATGCTTTATGTTGATTGCTGTGTTCTATAGCCTACATTATGCTTTCATCCCTAATGCTAGTAGTATATATGTCATGACGAGCTGAAAGTGTGGTTGTATATGTTGGAAGTAGATTGCGAGTAAACATGTGATAAATGGCACTGATTACACTTTGCTGCTCCTGTAGCTCAGGCCTGAGTAGTAACTCATAGCCCTGTTGGAGGACAATAAGTTTAGATTTCAAGTCATCTGATACTCACTATGCTCTGTGGAGCCGGTGTGCTGAGCAGGATCCAACTGATGGTCGAAAACTCTCTCTCTCTCTCTCTCTCTCTCTCTCTCTCTCTCTCTCTCTCTCTCTCTCTCTCTCTCTCTCTCTCTCTCTCTTTCTCTCTCTCTCCCTCCCTCCCTCTCTCTCTCTCTCTCTCTCTCTCTCTCTCTCTCCTTTTCTCTCTCACTGTGTTCTTGCTTTTTCAGTAGCTGTTTGTGTGTGTGTGCTTACAAGAATGCGTATATACACAATACACACCTCTTCACTACTCGTCTTTCACTGTGTGTCCTTGTGGTGTGTATGTGTGTGTGTGTCTTTGTGTTAATCTGTGCGTGCTGAGTAGTGTTCTTTCTAATGTAGGTCAGTAGAGGCTGCTCCACTCCGCTCCCTCCCTCTCAGCTCGGGTGCAGTGTGTGTGCTGTGCTGTCTCTATAGTAGGAGAGTAGACTGAGCCATGAGTCTGTTCTTTCCCTTGTAATCCAGAGGGATAAAGCAGGGAGGCTGCCACGGTGGGAGATTAGGCTTTCCCCGGCATGCCGCTTGGCTTGAGGAGTGTATTGAGCCACATTTGTGATCCTAGTTATAAGCTGCAGCATTATTAATCCTTACCGCCAAACTGGCAGCATCGGACATCCCATAAAAACAGTCCAGTCACTCCCCTTGTGTCTGTGTTCCAAAAGAAAAAAGGTCCAAGAGAGTTTGAGCTCTTCAGGGTTCACTGTCAGTTTTTTAACAGTGTTGCTTTAAAAACGAATTTCAGCTCTTCCTATTACAACTAACAGAAGTGTCTTTTTTTCGAATGTGATTTCTCAAACCCCGCCCATACTTGGTTACTGTTGCCATGTAGGTCAAATTTCTGAAAATGTAGATTAGTTTGAATGTTTGAATAAATTTGCAACTGCAAGACAGTTATTTTACAGGATTTCATGGGTCCTTACATTAAGTAACATTATTTAGCATATTAAGTAACTTTGACAAATGACAAACATCAGCATTAATAAACCCTCAGTTATCATAATAAAGTAACAACTGAGGAATAACATGATAGACTAAAATAACCTATGATAGGGCAAAATGATATGACCTAACACTAATTGGAACTACTGTTAGCAACTTGGTAAATGTTGATAATTTTTATATAACAACACAGCCCACAGTGTATTAATGAGAAAATAAATGCAGCTTGTCATGGTACTCACAAACTCAATTGTATGCAGACTCTCGCATGTCCAGAAACGTTTTTAACTGACTGTTAAAAAGCACCGACACCTGAGAATATTTCCATAAATAACATTTTTATATATAACCAAGGATTAAATACTTTACTTTGTTAAACAAAAACACAGCCTGTTTACTATTAGCGTTAGATTATACAGAATGTCTGCCATACTCTGCAATTTATTGGAAGGAACTGTTAATATAGAAACCACGAAGTATTATAACTAGGGCGTTAATATATAACGTTTATTATGCTACAGCTGGAAGAATTGTCAGAGCTGCTGTTAGAGGAAATTAATCAACACCTTGTGAATCAAGAATTGTGTGAACTGCACTGTGATATAAAATGAGTTAACCCATACAGTATAACATACATAACACATAAGTGTTTAAATGTTAAGGAAATATACTTTCATAAACTGATTTTTTTTCATCCATGGCACAAAATATGCCTGAAACAAGAATTTCATTAAACTACAACACAATATAAATTAAATAGTCAAGACTGTTCATTTAAATTAGAATATATTATAAGCTAATATATTAGTTGTAATATGTAATATAAAGCCTTGTGTTATAGTTCATGGTCACTTTAGTGTGAATTAATGTATAGCATTACTGGTTTATGTCTTAGCAAGAGCTTAAGACAGGTTCTGATAAAATAAAAAATAAAAAACAGCGAAATGCTGTGTGTGAGCTAGCTTACTTCATCACCTTTGTAAAGAGGACTAGTCTTAGCCGAACGATTTCTTACATTAAACCTGTATCTCATTTCTTAGCATGCCAGCTAAAATAAACTCAAAGCCAGCTCATGCAGGATAACTAACCAAACAGCAGAAGAAGTGACTCGCTTTTAAACAGAAAGATATTGTTTTGATGACAGTGTCAACTAATGGTGAAATCTGAAACAGCTAAACATTTGTAAATGTACAGCAAACATCACCTGGGTACTAAATGTTACCATCAGAATTGGGGAAACACTCTCTGTACCTGCTCTCTGTTTTATTTACCTGGTGTTTTTGAAGGATTTTGAGTTTTGCAAAACTGCCACAACTCATTTCACAGTTCAAAATTCAGCTTAAGAATGTTAACAAACAGTGATGAACTAAAGAATAATTGGTTGCAAAAATATCTCTCTTTTTTTTTCTTTGCCAGAATGTGTTTCCCTTTCCCCTTTATTCCAAATCTGTCTTCATTTCGCCTTTACTCCTCATTCCTTTTTTAGTGTTATTATTATATTTCACTGGAGTCACAAGGAAAGTATTTTCTGGTGTAAAGGAATGGTTCTCAGCTACAGCTGCACATTTCACACCACAAGACAGTTTAGTGCTTTCCTGCTCAATCACATGTGATGCACTGATGAATTCATCAGCTACAGTAATTAGCAACTATCCGAGAGCTAAATCTGATGTGTGGGAAGCCCAGTACCACAGCAGACTGGGTCACAGGGTTGAAATGAAGAACTACTGGTATGATCGTGTGATACGCAACTTAAGTGATTTTGCAGAGCAGTAATAATTATTTATTTTATACTTTTGAGACGTAGTTCTTAATTGCTAGCTCCTAAATAATGACTGTATTTTAGGTGCCTGATCTCAGTTCAGATGATTAGATTTGCCACTGCAATATGCTCATCTACCGACAAAGGATTATTGTAATATACCAATTTAATTATGCCAATTTATTCATTAGCATGCTTGAATGCCTTTGTTTGCTATTTATATCCATGATGAAAATAGACTGAGGGAAGAATAATAATCTGTCCAGCAAAGAATGAATAAAAGAGGAGACAAAGTGTTTTGGTCTTATAAGTGGCCCCAAATGCAGCATGGTGCCTGGTCACGTGTATACAACTTGATACTGTATGTATCTAGTTTTTCTGTTTTTTTGTTCTAGGACACTAAAATTGGTCCCATAAAAACCCCATCATGCGGTGCCTATCCACATATTTTTGGCCATATACTGTATGTCTCCACTGGAAATATGTTAAATTATTTTTTTCCACTAACTGAATATCATTGTATTAGCCACAGTTTCTCTGATTACTTTCTCTTATTAGCTAAGATGCATATCTGTTGTGGGGTAAAAGTCTGAGAAGTACTGTATGGATCCATCAATAAATTCAGGCATTATTACTTGATTTCTTTTTTCCAGCTGTGGCTGCTGGAAGAAGGTGTGCATGGGATAGGTCTGGGATTGCATGCATGCAATGACTCAGTCTGAGACAGTGCTCAGGGTCTCTTGTTGCACCCTGACACTTCTTAAATCATCCTTGCTGTTTGAAATGCAGAACAGCTCTCCAACCAGTGCTGGACAAAGCGAATAGAGCTAGAGTGGGAGCAATCAATGAAGCACAGGGAGGAATTCTAAATGAGCAATACCTCTAAAAGATCAAAGGCTGATTATGTGGTTGATCTACATGTTCTGTAGTTCACTAACATGCGCAGGCTGTTCTGCCACCGAATTAGCTTCACTGCTTACTGGGTTCACCTTCTGAAGGTCATTGTGAACAAGTTTGTTTTCATTAGCATTTATGAATTATGGAAAGGATTCAATACTGCATATTTGTGCTGCATATGTGTACGAGTGTGTATGTCTGCTGAGAGAGATAGTCATTCGGAGGGGGAGTGAGGATAGTGACACTTGAGTGCTCCATCTTTCCCTGCAGGTGGTGCCCCCTGACATACAGAGTGTGTGCCTATGATAGAAATATCTTTCCCATCCTTTTGCAACTGAATCTAAACACAATATCTGTTTAAATGCATTACTAGTTGTAACCATACATCGAATATGTATTTGTAACCTCCGTGGTTATTTATAAGGTTTTGTAAAATTGTGGAGACTATTTATCCCACGAGTGTCTAAAGTTTGTGCATATGTTTTTCTGTGTGTTCTGCAGGTTTTTGCCGCAGTCTCGGAGGCTTGCTTTCAGAGAGAAATGATTCCGCATGAATCGTGGCAAGTGCTCTCTCACAGCAGCTATGTGTTCTGTTGCTTTCAGTTGAGATCAGTGTCCATTCAGCCTTAAGCACAGGAAAAAAGCTCCCATCACCTCTGGTCTTCTCTCCACCCCCACTACCCTCACAGCAACAGCCAACCAGCAGGTGGCACAAGCAGAGAATAAGAGAAAGGTGTAGAAGGAAGGAGTGTTGAAGAAAGATATAACACTGAGAAACCACCTTAAAAAGAGGTACAGCAAAAACATTCATTATGAAGTCCAACCAAGAACGAAGCAATGAGTGTTTGCCCCCAAAGAAACGTGAAATCCCAGCAAGTACCCTTCCCTCAGAGGATAGGCCCATGGTGATGGCTCCTGCCAGTGAGAGCCAGCGTGGAGGGAACCTTGCTTGGCTGGCCAGCATGGCCAGTGGGCATGAGAGAAACAAGCAGCATACCAGCAGCTCATCGGAAGCCGAAGGCTTTCAGTCCAAAACAACAGCGTCCAGTAATGAGTCCATTCGTGCTCAAACTGCAACAACTACCATCCCCTCTGTGTATACTTCACCACTTTCTCAACAGGTGGGCACCATCCAGTACTCCCCCATGCCCCCCAACCTGCACTTTATCAGACCATCACATTCAGCACCTTATGCTAGCTGCATTTCTCCCTTTGTGCCCCCTGCAGCCACCACCACCTACACATCCACCCAGCGACACTCTGAAGCCTACTCTGGCACTACCAATTGTCCAGCATCCAAACCCGATACAGTAATTTCCACTTCAGACAGCATATCTCAACCCCATTCCACCCAGTATGTTCAAATTTCCAGCTCCCAACTCAGTGTAGTGCCTTGTACTGCATCCTCATCCCATAGCCATCTTCCCCTTCACCTACAACAGACACTTGCTCTTAGTGGGCCCTCTCATCTCCTGCTAAAGTTCTCAGATGGACCCTTGCCCAAAAAAGAAGATGGCAGACATAGAGATATGCTAAACGGTGAGCCAGAAAGGGGCCGTCGCTTCAACCAGCCCTCAGAGTCCAAGGTCAGCAGCATAGCCAAAGGGTCTTTATCCACCCAGCATCACCATATCCACCAGCGAGACCACTATGAGACCCGGCACATGACAATTCCACCAGAGTATGCACAGGAAAGCACCGGTTTGAGGAACTCGTTAGTTCTAGTTCCCAACAGTCACAACTCCAACATTGGTGATCCAGGGGGAAATCTGGACAAGCTGCCTCCCCCTCTGTCGATGGCTGAAAAAGGAGGCATCTGTGCAGGCAAGCCAGTTTCCCGCACTCCTTCCAGCACCTCTGTTTCCTTTCCACCTCCCCCATTACCTGTGGATGGTCTAAAGGCAGCAGTTACCACACTACCCCCCCACGCAGTTATCCATACCACACATAGTGCAACCGATTCTTTTGGCATCACATCCACCAACTTCTATTCTGCTCATCAGCCCATTATTGGGTACATTGCAGGTACAGGGCAGCCACAGCCGCTCAGTTACCACACCAGCCTGCCTCCACACCTGCTCATCCCAGGAACTCAGCCTGTTATTATCCCTGTAAGTGGAGCAGAAGCTACTGCCACAACTACAGCACCAACTTTTGCTGCAGCACTGCCCCATGCATTTGTGACCTCAACAGCCCCCAAAGGCGAGTCCTTTGAGACACCAGCTTCCTACCCCCACCCGACAGGTGCTGTGGTTCAGGCCCAACTGCACCTGCCTATTCTGCCAGCCTCTGCTAGTCTGCCAGCTGCTCCACCTATACCTTCCACACCCTCTTTACCACCCTACTTTACCAAGGGTTCTATCATTCAGCTAGCTGATGGTGAGCTAAAGCGTGTGGAGGACTTAAAGACAGAAGACTTCATTCAGAGTGCAGAAATCAGTAGCGAATTGAAGATTGACTCCAGTACTGTGGAGCGCATTGACAGCAGCCATACACCTAACTCTGCCATTATCCAGTTTGCAGTGGGAGAGCATCGTTCACAGGTAGGTTTGCTCTGTTTAAAAACTTTGTTGACTGTTTTACCTTGGTTTGCAGACAGAGATTTCCCAACAGAAGTGAAATCAGGTGTATAAGTTGTAAGTGCTATACACATACAGCGATGCCTGGTGCTGGGCTGTAAGGGATTTGTGATTACTCGTTTTAATGACAGTTAAGTGTGAGAATGATGATTCACACATGTAAGTAGAGTAGGGTAGTGTAGGGTAAAGTAGGGTTAATGTTGTTTCACTGAATTTCCTGAATTTTTTTTCCTGGAAAAAAAAACTGAAGAAATGAACAGAAGAAATTATACTAACAAAAGTTCTCATCTATCATCGTCCTGTCAGTCATCGCGTCTCACAGGAGAGGCTGCTTGCACTACTCGCCTAACGTCACGTGACTCCTGCCCTGCGCTGTTACTGCGGGTCTTGCCGAATGGAACAGTCGCGTGTCACTTCATAACTGTAGGGTCCGTTGTCCGACTGAAGTGAATTTATAGAGAACTGACTTTTTAGAGATGTCTTTTTCATACTAGGTTACCTGAAGGGCCAGAGCAAATTACCTTGCGGGCCAAATTTGGCCTGTGGGCCACCAATCGAATAGCCCAGGCTTAAAAGTTAGACATTTAAATAACTGAAGGACTTTAGTTTGATCTTTTCCACAAATAAAAAATATGTTTGTTGCCATCTTTTGCCATAAGATCAAAAATTTTTTTGGTCAAAATATAGTTAATTTGGTGTTCTTTGTAATAATCATGTGTTAAAGATTTGAACATTTTTCTTCAGCTAATTTACATGTTCTTGTAACCCAGGAATTAATTGTTCTACACATTTTCTATGTTAGTTACTTTGCCACAGTCATTCTGCCGCCTGTTTCCGCATGGTCCTTTGTTTTGTACTGTTTGTGTGGGATCCTAAGGCAGAATTGAGTCATCCCTTAGTTCATCTCCCTTCTGTTCGGCAGTGAGGGGGCTGTGAGAAAAATCTGTTTCATTTGTCTGTGAATTATCATTCTGGTCTCCCACTCAAACAGAAAGTCTGTCGGCTCAACAATGAGGCGCAACACAATCTACCAAATAAATTAATTCATGACATGTTGCACTGTGTTAACGGCATCTGTGGTTTCTGTGTTTTTTATTTTCCTCTCTCTCAGGTGAATGTGGAGGTGCTGGTAGAGTACCCTTTCTTTGTGTTTGGTCAGGGCTGGTCATCATGCTGTCCAGACCGGACCACTCAGCTGCTGGAACTGCCTTGCGCCAGGCTAGCTGTAGGTGATGTCTGCATTTCCCTCACTCTCAAGAACTTGAAAAATGGCTCTTTGAAAAAGGGTCAGGGGCAGATTTCAGATTCTACCAGTCTTGGGCCACCTCTTAAACCACCTTTTAAAGCACCCTCAGGAGGGACTCGCAGGGCAGCACGGCACATGGAGCAGGAGAATGGACTAGCAAAGTGTGGCAAGGAACGAGGATTAAACTCCCAGACAAGCAAGGAAAATGGAGAACTTGGTTTTGGGGAGAAAGGAGCCTGTAGAATTCCTCTACCTTCAGAGATGGAATCTATCAGTAAACCTGCAGGCCGCAAGCGGAGATGGTCGGCCCCAGAAGGTCGCAAAGTCGAGAAACCCGAAGAGGAACCACCCTTAACTCTTCCCAGGCCATCATTTATCCCTCAGGAGGTTAAAATCAGCATTGAAGGCAGATCGAATATTGGCAAATGAAAGCCATTTTGGACTCATTTGTCATTTTTGACTCGAATGGAAAAATGACCCTCACAATGTTCTTTTTTTTTTTTTTCCAGAATATTGCTTTTTATATAATTTCAAAATTGATATCTCTAAATTTTTCTATCCAGATTACTGTACTGTAGGCTAAATTAACAGCATCTACGTATCTCCCTACGAGTAGTGATAATAATTGAGTAGGTGCATTGAATATATACAACCATCTTGGTCACATAAATTTGGGACATTTGGGATATTAAAGTTGGGTTTATGATGTACTCAGCCTGACATCCTGTTCTAACATATAAGACAATTTAAAGTCACCAGAAAACTTTACATAAGAAATGTAACCTTCTAAAAAATAATTTCAGTGCATTAAAACACGGGGATACAGCTGAGGTGAGAGCCTAATTTGATTGTATCATAAAATATAAGAGCCAATCATGTTCTAATATGCAAATGAAGCCCATGCAACACTGTTTAGCAGGGGAAGGGAATGGAAATTTGTAAATCTGTGGTATTTCCAAATTTAATATTTGTAGAATCTGGTTAATTTGATGAGAGTTCTTCAAAGCAAGTTTTGGGTGACTTTAAATGATGCCTACTGAAACAACACTAGATGCTTGTGGTGCATTTGTCCCAGCTCCATCCATGTGTGAGCTTAAAAAAGGAGATCGACATGGATGACATTGCTCAGGGAGGCAGGACGGAACGCACTCCTCCACTGACTGCAGGAGTTTAAGTAATATATCAGCCATCCTGCTCCAGCAGTCTCATCTGATGTTAAGACATAGACGACAGACAATCTAAAGTCCATCACAAATAAAACTGAGGGTTTAAGACCTGGGGGTTCACCATAGATTGTGGTACCTTTTCTGAGGAAAAGAAGAGCAACCGAATGCTAAGGTGCCTGCCGACTGAGATCGAGAGAGATCAAGTAATGACATCATGCAGTGCCAGTTGCTCCTAGAAAAGTTAAAACTATTCTAATAGACCTGGAGATAGTAGAGTTTGTTTTTATATATTCACCTGTTGAACCATTTTATTTGTTTTGTTTTGTAGTTTTTTTCTCTTTTTTTTGTCTTTTTCTCTCTCTCTTTTATTATTTGCAATGAATGTGTAAACATTGCAATCAGGGGTCACTTTCAGTCAGGTAGACACCAAATGGGTTTTTGTTTATGTGTAGATTTGAGGATGGTTGACTTTTGAGCTATATGTGATTGACATTTGATTACTTTTTTTTTTAATAAGAATTTATTATTTGAGAGAAAGTGAGAGAAAGTTGTCTAAGAAGGGAGAGACAGGTGATCAAAGCACTTAACACACCTGTCAAACTCATCAGCTGGTAGATAGTTTAATCAATTTAGTTATTATAATTATTATTATTATTATTAAGTCTCAAAATGAACACAGTACTGTACGGTATGTTGTATGTGAGTGACGGTGGAATGTAGCGCTCTGCGGGAAAGTCAGATCACTCAGAACCGGGGTCCTTGATCTCTAATAAAGAGTGAATAAATGTGTGAGGTGACATGAACAGTAAGCAGAGCTACAGGAGATAGCATTTGTTCCCAGGAAGCACTTTTCTGTTTGGGTCTGTAAAGCTCTGCCTCCTCAGTAAACGGCGAGCTGAAGGCCTAGGCAGCGACAGACGCTCTTTAAATTGTAGCGTAGGCAGAGCTGGTGCAACAACTGCCATTTTAGTGATTAAAAGCGAGATGCTTGAGTGTGATTTCAGAAGTCATGAGATTGTCCAAATGATGCCATGAGGAGAGAGAAAGCGCATGTGAATGACTCTGGATGCAGAAATCTTTGTTTTGGTTCAAGGGTGTCCTATACATATGTTTGTGGAAGTGCATGCATGTATGTATTTGTATGCATAAGTATGCACACACACACAAACACATACACTTCTTACTTATATTAATATGTTATATGTCTTTTTTTGTACATTAACATGTCTAGAAATGCATATACTGTATCTTGCCTTAGTGCATACAGATAGTGTGTGTGTGGGTATGTGTGTGTACTGTGTATGTGTGAGTGTCTGTGTCATATGTTTGTTTATGTGTGTGTGTGTGTGTGTGTGTGTGTGTATAGATACACACACAGACATTACATATATATATATATATATATTTAGATATTCGACCAGTGTTTCTGTTTAAAGTTCAACTTAAAGAGAATCTTGCAGTTTGCACATCTGGAGAGGTAGTAACACGACCTTTATGATTTAGTTTTCAGCCATTGCTCATCTGCAAGGGCTGAAAGCTCGATTTATTGAAATGTAGCAGTTACTTGACAAGTTTGCTCGGCTTACTGGTCCCCTGTGGCTTTCCTTCTTTCCTCCTTCACTTATTTAACCCACAGAAACCCTTTTCAGGCCCTTAAGATGACATACTGACGTTCTTTAACATGCATACAGTGAGAGGAAGGAGGAGCTACTGTACAGCCTGACGCCTGCACACTTGTTGAACTCTCTGATTGTTGGCTTTGTTCAGGTGTATTTGAGATGGATGGATGGATGGATGGATGGATGGATGGATGGATGGGTGAATAGTTAAAGGAATGGATGTGTGATCAGATGGCTTGTTGGATGGTGGTGGGTGGGTGAACACACCCTATATATAAAAATGCTTTATTTTTTATAATAAAACAGGGTTTCTCAGATCAACATCACAACCGTGCATTTTTTATTATTATTATTATTATTATTATTATTATTATTATTATTATTTAAATTTTTAAACCCCCTTTCAAGAGTGTGTATGTGTGACGTGTGTCTGTGGTTTCACGTGTCTATGTAAACGCAGGGTGTTTTAAGACCGGAAATGAAACGGCTTTACATAACCAGATGTCACTTTATGGCTTTATGTTTGGGCCAAAATGCAGAGTTGCTTTTTTTCGTTGTCTTCATTTCCTTCACCGATTTGTGTGTTTTGGCATTGCCTGCATTTAACCTCGATTGTTTCAGCACTTTAGTGTGCTCTGTTTAGCAGCATCTCTCTTTCTGGTTACATGGTTTTGCTACAGGTATACATCACAAGCATTCCAAATAATGACATATAGCAATAACGTGAGTCTGCAGTATTCAAACCAAATAGAAAACCTAACATTTACCACAGGAACTCAGTCAGTCAGCTATTTAGCCTAATAGTCTGGCTTTGAGTTGTCATGAATTGCACAGCCAGCCCGCAGTATCTTCTTCAGGGAGAAATGGAAACATATATGCAGTGATATATGTGTCTTTCTAACCCAGCTCAATCATTTTTGTGCTAGTGACCTCCAGAGCATGTTCAGGTACCCATGCAAAGCCAGTGCACCTCGCACCAGTTTACCGCCAGCTACCTTGGCCTTTATGTACAACTGCCTGCTCTCTCTCTCTCTCTCTCTCTCTCTCTCTCTCTCTCTCTCTCTCTCTCTCTCTCTCTCTCTCTCTCTCTCTCTCTCTCACTCTCACACACACACACACACACACACACACACACACACACTCACACACACACAATCTCTCACATTCATCTAGAGCCATAGAACCCCATCAGTATTGTTTCTCTTAGCCTTTGTCTGGTGTGATATTTATATCTGGGTGCGTTTTAAGAGCGAACATGTTTTTTACAATAACGCATGCTTTATAAACAACCTCTCCTTCTTTAGTTTATTAATTCATTGGCTGAGAAGGTTGCTGTCACCAGCAGAGCAGAGAAGATCATAGTAATGGAAACTTTGTGCATGTGTTCTTTGTTTGTGAGGGTTGTGTTGTGATTGTGGAGTGATGTTAGATACGCCTTGGAATCCTGGGCCCACATTTGCAGCAGAATTGTGCAAGAATGCTGTTTTAGTCATTTTGAACCTTTTAGTGGGCTGTGTGTGTGTGTGTGTGTGTGTGTGTGTGTGTGTGTGTGTGTGTGTGTGTGTGTGTGTGTGTGTGTGTGTGTGCGCGCACTTATGCAGAGCTTAAAAAGGGAAATATGTAAATAAAGCACATAGGTCAAAAAACAGTTGCGAGTCACATGCATTTGCTCGTTTGCTTAATTATAGATCTGAACTGATGATTTCAATCGTCTTTGGAATCTTTTTCTGACTTTTAGCTCACCTTGTTGTGTAGATGTGACACATGTTGATATTTGGTGTGAGCTTGGTTTCAGAGACTAGACAGATTTCTTAGCTCTTATCAGCAAAGGCTGTACGAATCGAAGTGCAAAAACTACAGACACATTTTAGCGAGCTCTTTCCCAACCAACACTGAGTAGGAGTGTTGATGGATGTCAGAATTTTTGTCAGAGTTTCCCTACGCTGATGCACAACAGACACCCAAAGTTGATCATTGTCCTGATTCAAGCAGCTGGACTGCATTATTGCTGCAGTTGCTAGTTTTTATTTGTTTAGATTTGAATAAATAATAGTCTAAGTTTTGACCAGAATTAAAGCCATTAGAAAACTAGACTTCTGGTCCAGAATGCTTGTTTGGGTTTGGATGGGCTTCCTGTTTTATTTATTAGACACTCTACCTGGCCACCGTAGATCCAGGGGATGGAACTTTGAGAACAGTTGTGGGAAAGAGGGGCTGGTCTCTAAAGGAATTTAATTAAATACATCATATAAATGTCTAACCCACCTAATTAACCTAATGCACCTTTAAAGCACCATCATATTCATCCCAAGCAGACATACAGCATTTGTTGTACGTGCCAATGCTGTCATTCCTTTAATTTATATAATATCAAAATTGACAGAAACACAAGTGTAAACAGCACGCCTTAACACCTACCTATTATACTTATGAAAATAAAAAAAAACATCTTTTGTTTGCATGGTTTCTAGTGACGCCTGAATGCCATATATGGTGACCTGGGGGCGTGGCTGTATTTAAAAGGCAGTAACACGCACTCTTGGTATATATTAAACGTCATGATTTGTGGGTATGAGCTGTGTATACATATTTAATCCCAATTATAGTGCAGACTTTTAAGTTTGACGTGTAAAAAAAATGTTTAACGTTGATAATATAATTTCAAGATAAGATAAGATTTAAGATAATTATAATTTCATGAACGAATTTTCAAAGAAGTGTAAAAGTTTTAATGGTGTTTTCCCCCGGTTTCTTTGGTAAATGTGCAATATGTAGCATTTGTGACTTTTTCTGTGACTATATACAGCCTTGTAGGCCACGTAATCCCTGCTTATTAGGAGGTAATTTACTGATAGGGAACCTTTTGGTATTTAACTTGGCCATGACGAATCACTGCTGATTCCTATACACGAACAATAAAGAGCTTTTTTCCCTTAATGGCACTTATATCAGATACATCAGATACAAGAAATTCCCTTAATGCAAATAAAATATTCATGATCCCATTTAAACAAGTCTCCCATAATCAGTGCATGAAAATCCAAATCATTTTCCTTAAACATCATGCAGTTAAACATGATGCAGAATAGATGTAGCATGAATAGATGTTACCGTGTACTGTCGCTAATGGTTTACACTTCATTAGCACTTGTTAGCTATGTAACTGTTCCCTGTTGCTGCAGCACAAATTCTCTTGTTTCTTATTTCTCAAGTGTGTTTGAGCGTCTTTGGCCATGGAGTGGCTTTGCAGTTTGTTTTGATTTATGCGATGTGTACGTTTAACATCATAAACTTTTCCTCAGGGATGAGAAGTGTGTCTGAAAGAGTGTGAGTCCAAGCAAACCTAATATAATGCATAGTTGAAGTGTGTACTGGGTATTGTGTGTGTGTGTGTGTGTGTGTGTGTGTGTGTGTGTGTGTGTGTGTGTGTGTGTGTGTGTGTTAATCTGCTGAAATACAGGAAGCAGTCAATTCATTGGCTCTTTGAGTAGGTTTTCCTCACAGGTCCATGTGTGAGGACTTTCTGAGTTTCTGTTTGTGTATCTGCCTTAGCTGTCTGTATAGAGACTATAGATTTGTGTGTGTGTGTGTGTGTGTGTGTGTGTGTGTGTGTGTGTGTGTGTGTGTGTGTGTGTGTGTGTGTGTGTGTGTGTGTGTGTGTGTGTGTGTGTGTGTGTGTGTGTGTGTGTTTGGAAGTGTTGCTTCTCATTGTCTGTGACATCACAAACCCCGATCCTCACCTCTTTGAGTGATCCAGACTGAGAAACGCATCCAAAACCTCGTTAAAGCATAGGGACCACTTTTATTAAAAAAAAAAATAATAAAATGATAATAATAATAAAAAAAAAAACTTAAAAAATAAAAACAATTTTAAAAAAATAAACAAAAATGCACATTTTTGGTCATTGTAGAGTAGATTTTATAATACTGTTTCAGCACTTTGTAACCTGAGAAAGGCTTGGTGTCATCACAGTGCCAAGTGTTTTCGATGGTGTAACATTCATTCAATCGAGAGCATCAGGGAGAGAAACAGAGTGAGAGTGTGAGACTGTGAGAGGAAGAAATCCTGCCTGCTGTGACGGTTGCGTTTCTCTTGGTGCAAGGCTGTCTCGCTCTCCACTCGTTCCTGGGTCCAACGAGTTGAGAAGTTGAGGCCGGAGAGTCCGTATCGAGTTTGCGTGTTCCTCTAGCAACATGAAAAAGCTTACTGATATAGAACACACATGATGTATTTGCTTTCTTGACTGTGTCATGAATTGAATTCTGCTTGGGTCTTCTGTGTAGCACTCTGATCTTGTGGTTGAGGACATGAGACGTGTGTTTTAGTGAGTTTTAGTTGAGAATTTTGAGTCTGTCTGTCATCTTGTTCAAGGAGCACCACTATGTCCTTGTTTTACTGGCACAAATGACAAGAAAACAATATTGGTGCAAATCTAAGTGTTTTTTTTTGTTTGGTTGTTTTTTTTTTTCAGAAATAAAGCATGTTTTTTTTTATTCATCACAAAATCAATTCAGATTCAAAACCAACCAGGATTCCTCTGTTCTACCTGACTGTTGTTTGACATCATGTAGATGTCCAAAACCTCTGGATTAATAATTTCAGGCTGAGATATCAACCTAATCTCATCCTGTACTGTGTCTGTGCGTGTGTGTGTGTGTGTGTGTGTGTGTGTGTGTGTGTGTGTGTGTGTGTGTGTGTGTGTGTGTGTTTCGTAATATGGGTAGATAGTTTCTTATCACTTGTTATTCCTCTCCGATTCAGCTGTATCAGTGCTGGATAGTAAGCGCTGTGCACTCTGTATGGATGATGGAGGCATGGATGATGGTTTGTTGCGGTCTTTGTTACACTTAATCATGCTGAGTTGGTAAACTGACAAACACACTCAGAGAGAGGGGCCTCTGTCGCTCTGTTCTTCTGTCTTTTCTTTCACAGCTGTCTCATGTCTGGCCAGAATATGGAGGAAACAAGAAACACCTTGTAGATTCACTTTTTTTGTTATTAGTTTTTTTTTTGGAACACTAAAATTGACTGCTTGTCAATTTCAGGTCCATCGCAGCCTTGGTTTTTCCTCTAATAAGAACTGAAACCAAGGACACCGAGACGATCGTAGCCTCCAAAACGGCCGCAACATCCGACTTGTGTATAAAGCTGTTCTCTCACACTCACAGTCATGGTCATGTATCCTCTCAGCTGGTGCATGTATTTATGCATCACAGTTTTGCTTTACTCCACTTTCAGGAAAAGAAAATGAACCACTGAATATGTTGCCAATGATTGTTTGATGAGATGTCTCTGTAAATCTGTATTCCACAGAAATCAGTAAGAAATCTTTATATATAATAAAAGAAAATGGATGACTGGAGGATGTACAGATGATAGATCGGGCTTTTAAAAAACACCTCATAAAGCTGGAAAAATAATCCACATGCTTACGCTAGCGAAAAGAGAACCATTTACTCATTATTGAGCGATTAGCTGAATATTTCCCCTGTCCTGCTTTCATGGCATCCCATTTTGCTTGATTTTATTAGTCTGGTTTTGCATTAGAGATGAGCGTAGCGGGACACAGGAAGTAACTGGTCCTTAAACAGGAACGCTTGATCTCCGTAACAGTAGCGGTGTAACTCTTGGCTGCTCAGTGTTACAGATCAGAAGGAGTTTTTTTGTCTTCCACTGGAAGGGAAATAAAAGCTGTGTATAGTTTCTTTCTTTTGTTTTTCTTTTTATTTCCATTCAATGGAAAGGATCATGATGGCAGAACCACTCAAAAGGAGGAGCTCCTTTTTAGGGTTGTAGGTGGACAGAATGCTACAAGATGTTATGGTTTCAGAGCTTTGGAGTTACTGGTCTAATTGTATAAAAGACTGTTAAATGAAAACTGTTGAATGTCACATCCAGTCCCAAGACACAGTGTTCTTGGTATTGACACAGAGAAGTCAGGCCAGTAGCAAGAAGCAGTCCTGGGAGATGGAGGAATGTTTTGCACCTTACTTAGTACAAGAAGAAATGGCATATATATATATATATATATATATATATATATATATATATATATATATATATATATATATATATATAAGCATAATGGCCTGAATAGAAACTTATTTTTATTTCTTTTTTTTTGTTTGTTTGTTTTTTTTTGTTTTGTTTTTTTGTTTCCATATGCGTGCATACTCTGTACATTGTGTAAAATATTGTACTTGCACTAGCCTTTTTTTTTTAATGGAAACTAATATAAAAAATCAAGAATTGAAATTCTATTTTCTAATTGTGGTGTGTCTATTTGTAGGATACACTCACATCCGTTTTCTTGGATTTTATGGTCCCTTTCTTTGATGGTGCTTGCCAGTTTTCTAGTTAGAATTTCATTATTCAGAATAACAAAACAATATTTGATTCAGGTTGTGAACAAACTTGTTAAGAAAAAAAGTACAAATACAAAAAAACAAAAACAAAAAAAAAATACAACAAATCGTCTGTATACCAGTACAAGTTTATTGTTTCAGTATACACGTACTAATAAAATTACAGTGCCAATAGAAAAGTGTGCACTTTTTTTTGTTTGAGTCTGAGCGCTGTCACATGCATTGGGTTTAATTCCACACTGTTTATAACACAGTGCCACTGAATTCCCAAATCTGTTCAGAAGGTGTGCGTTAGTTTCATACAACCATGTAAATATATGTTTATATTAATGAGTTCATTTTCATGTTATTTTTTCTAAAGTAAAAACTGACCGGGACTTTTATAGCAGATACTTTACATTATATAAGACTAATAATAAACTGATGAAGGAAAAAAAAACAAAAAAAACGATATAATCAGTGATGTGGACGATTTTTATTAGAAGAAATTCATTAATAATGCTTTGCATGGACTGAAGAATTTACAACTTTCGCTTTCTCTGAAAATGTATTTTTGTGTGTGTGAGAGAGAGAACGCAAAAGCAAGAGAAGAATGCTTATAAACGCTTATAAAATGAGCAGCTATTTAGTGTTGCTATAACGTAAGTGATTACAGAAACTAGCTAGTCTACGTCTTTTAATAAACCATTCAAATCTCAAACGTCATTCATAAATAAATTCAGAATTCCAAGTGTAGGCAAATCACTGCGTTATAAGTGCAATAATACACTCCAGACCATGTTTAATAGGAAACTAACTGACCTCAGGCTGACCTCGGTATTCTACATCATACTGCACTTTTTCCTTCATATCTAATATAGAAACAAGGCATGCATGGATACTATGTTTTTGCCAGACTGCATACTTGCGAATTAATATGTATACAGCATAAGGGAAAATAGCTGAGTGTTCGCAGAACTGAAGTGAAATGTTCCTCTGCATGATCACTTGTCTGCGTTTAATTGGCATGTTTGTTCAGATTACTTGTATAATTGAAAGCTGTAGTCGCGCCACATGATATTTTCACACATCACAGTCTACTTTGCATTGAGTTCCATTATTTATAGGTGAAATACATCCAGATTGCTGTTATTTCAGGTCATCTGTTCATTAGTGAGTCAAAGCACACTAGGGGTACGTCACAGAGTATCATGTGGTACTGGATGTTGGATTAGGAGCTCCTTTTTTTTTTTTTTTTTTACAAGTAAGAGTACGAGTAAATGAGCATGGTATCAGACTGATAGTGGATAGCAGTATCACTATCAATGCATCTCTAATTCAAACAGCCCTAAGCACACACACGCTCTCTCTCTCTCTCTCTCTCTCTCTCTCTCTCTCTCTCTCTCTCTCTCTCTCTCTCTCTCTCTCACTCTCTCACTCACACACACACACCTATGCTTCCTTTGTGCTTTGTGTTCATGGCACTTGATCCAAACTAATTGCTGCCACTGATTTCTAGCCTTTTCCTTGTTCTTAAGGACCAAGCACCTGTTGCTAGGCAATCACAGCAAGCAAACTGTGGAAATAAGAATCCTCATGCCCTCTATTGGGAAAACCACAGCGTTAATGCAGAGGAAGCCATGGCACTGTTTTGGCAGTTCCTGATGGAGGCGGTAATGGAATGTGGGTGTGAGATGAGCTGGCTGTCTTGACTATCAGCTTGCATTAGTAGCTGGCTCATTCATTTAAATAAGTGTCAGTGAAAGACATAACCAGATCTAATCAGACACTAAAGCCCACACCATTGCGTACAGAGCAGATCTAACACAATTAGCACAGACTTGCTCTGTGCTTGCAAAGCTCATCACATCGCTGAAGTGAACAACAGTAACCAATGAAGCTCAAACCATTTAGGAGGGAAATAATTAGCTAGCAGGTGTCCTGGATCATATCATTATAGGAACGTAATTAGATTTTTTTTTATTGTAGTATAAAAATCTGATATGTGTGAAAACTAGATGATGTTAGATTTTGGATTTTTGCTTCTAGTATCTTGAGTTATAGTTTTATATTTAGTCTCAAGGTGTTAAACATTCAATGACTTCAAGGTCCCAAACCTCACAATGTGCACTCAGATACCTGATGATTAAAGACATCAGTGGTGTAGGCGAGTACTCACTTATACAGCTAGTTAGCGCTGTTCAAGGTCAAACATCGCTAGTCTAATAGCTAGCATGGACTGGGTGGATGTTTGATAGCTCCAAACCTCTCCAGAATCCTACTCTAGCAGTGCCAAATATCTCCATCTTGACCACCCTTATTAAATCTTTCAGCAGCAATAACAATGCTCACATTGTTCCTAGTCATAGTTTAAATTCTGAATGACAGGGAAAAAGTCTATTTGGAATAAGACACTCTGCATGTGCTAAACGTTTAGCAGCTCATCTGGGAAACAGTGGTCAGGCTATAATTTTAAGATTTCATTTTTGTTCTATTAGAAGAAACTTTGGATCTTATGAAAGAGTTACGACAGATGTAGTTCATTTAGATCTCTTTATTACTGTATGAGTTACAGTGTGACACTAAACGAACAGGACGTTAGGCACTGCAGCCTTTCACATTCCTCTGGTCTTATAGCTACGTCCTGCCAAAAAACAGTGTACAGTATACAAGAAGCAGGCAGGCCAACAGAAATAATACAGTATGCTTTGCACAAGTCTCTGTTCCAATCAAGTCAGCGTTACATCGTACACCAATATTAGCACATTCGCTAAAATAATTAAATATTTATAGGCAACATAGTATTCTTACTGTATAAGGAGAACTTGTCCTTTTATTTATTCTTCTAACTTGCACCTCATGCTGGCTCATATCCTTTCAGCATTAAAATAGTTGCATAGTTGAAATGAATAAATTCACAAATCTCTTTACCCAAAGAAAAGGCCTACTTGTTCAAGCCCTATTCAACCTTCTTCGGCACGGAACCTTAACATGGCATTTTTAACTTACAGAGCATAAAGTCTTAAATTAAAAACAAGCTGAATCATGCTAGTGCTGTAGATGAGTTGTTTTGTCAAGCACTACAACATGAGTCCTGAGTGAAATAAAAAAAAATCCTCTGCAACTGTTTTGAGTCTGTGAGACATGTATAAAGTTAGAAATCACTTGTACCCAAGGTACATGTATGAATCTGACCCAATGAGGTACAGTTACATGTAGCTTTAGCGCTGAGTGCTAAAGGTTTGTTTAGTTTATGAGTGTCTCAATGTACTTTATGGTTTTAGGTGAACATTTGGCTCGATTGCTGTGTAACTCTGATGAATGTGGTCCTGCGGCTGAGCTCCTTGAGTTTGGCTGCTCCTACATATGTGCAAGTGGAGCGCAGACCACCCGTGATGTCTCTGATGGTGTCCTCCACGTCACCTTTGTAGGGGACCTGCACGGTCCGGCCCTCGGACGCCCTGCAGAGACAAGAATCGGGACCTTTGATCTTCAATGAAAAGCAAAAATGAGACCTAGACTACATGCAGTGAAAGAGTCTGGATGAGTGGTTAAAATCCTTCAAACTGCCCTTCTTGGGGCATAAATTTAAACCAAAAATTTGCCCCTCAATTACTCAATTGTACATGATGGTTGGACATGATAAAATGATTGGAAGTAGACAATCATATTGCAACTATCATTATTCGCAAGCAATTCAAGAACAGAAAAGTACAATAAAGTCTCTAAAGAAAATTCGGGTGTCTTTACCTGTATTCTGCAACACCACCAACATATTTTTTCATGGCTGTGTCTGAGCTCATGCCATAAAACAGCTTTAACTTCTTTCCATCCTTTTCGATGACTTCACCAGCACATTGGTCATGCCCTGCTAGCATTCCTCCTAGCATGACAAAATCTGCCCCTGCGCCTTCAAGATCAGCACGGAGACAGGAAATCAGAGCCGTCTCACATATGACAGTTTGTATTTATTATGAAAATGACCTGCGAGCAAAACTTACCAAAGGCTTTTGCAACATCTCCTGGACAACTGCAGCCTCCATCCTGGAGAGAGAGGAACAAATTAATCTACAACTTAATATATAATACTCCAAAAAATGGAACTAAAAAAATGAGTAAATAATAATAATAATAATAATAATAATAATAATAATAATAATAATAATAATAATAATAATAATAATAATGTCTTTAGGACTCTAATCCTCTTTAAAAAAAAATCCATTCTGAAACAATATTTTTTATTTTTTATTTTATTTTATTTTTTAAAGTATTTGTATAAATATTTATATACTCTGATGCTGATTTGTTGGTTGTTGTGTTTGTGTTTTTCCTTCCATAAGAAGTTAACTGTGGTGTGCCACTGGTATCACATTAGGAAATTGCTATTAGATGCCATGCCATTTAATCTGTGAATAACTTTGTTATAACAGTCAGGTAAGTCCACAAAACAAAGGAGCAGAAGCTTCCTGTGACATTAAATGTGATTTTAATGAGAGACCCAATGTAGAAGAAGTGGACACAAAAAGCCCAGGATTGAAGGTTACAGAAAGCAGTGCTGTTAGACAATGCAACTGTGCAGAGCTACACTGTGTGATGGTGAAGATGGTGACAATAGCATTAAAGTTTTAAAGATGCTTTATAACTTGATTTGGACTGTGGCTGGAAAGTGGACAGATGAGGAGGTCTAAAGCAGCACTCTAATCTAAGTCTAAACTAAAGCACTAAAAGTCTAAAGCAGCACTCTAGTCTAAGTAGAGATGAAGCAAGGGTTAAATCCCATCATCACCTCTAAAGGCAGTCAAACAGCATTGTGGGTAATGAGGGAAAAATAGTTACAAAAAAAAATTCAAATAAATCTTTTACACAGATGAAGATCAAAAGTTACTGAATACGTTTTTCAGAATGGATTTTTCCTTAAACTAATCAAATGAAATGTTTCTCTTCTAGTACTTATATGAAGCACAGAAAGCTAGATGCTGCCCTCTTATGATAAAATAAGGTAAGTGCGACTTGATATTAAAAACCAGCCATTGTCTTATCCATGATGCATGGAAAGTGTACTCATGCTCACAGAGATGATGTGTCCTTTGAGTCCATGAGCAGAATCCGCACACTCAATAACAGCACTTAACTGAGGGTAGCCCACTCCGGTCTTGATGCGGGTGGTACATACAGAACCTGCAAGCATGGTTTTTACATCACTTCTGCTAAAGTCACTACACTGTAAGCATTCATGATGATTTTGTGAGGTATTTATTCAGATACAGCTTTTTTCACTTGTGTGATTTGAGCTTTATAGCAAATGCAGTCTTGTGTAGGACCAGCTGAACAGATTTATTGCTTGTTTATTGCTTTTTAGTTTCAGAAATGAAAATGAGACACAGTACCCACCTGGACCGATGCCCACTTTGATGATGTCGGCTCCAGAAAGAATGAGCTCTTCCACCATTTCTCCAGTCACTACATTCCCAGCCTATTAAATCCAGAAAGATGTGAATAATGGGATTGTTTTTAAAACCAAAGCAACAGGTGATTGCTATATAATGCTTGGAAAATAATGGTCTTGGCGCTCTCACTTACCATAATGGTGTGGTTAGGGAACTTCCCCCGGACTGTTTTGACAAACTCCACAAAATGCTCGGAATATCCATTGGCCACATCCAGGCAGATGTACTTAATGAGTGGAACGGCTTCCAGAATGCTGCATAGTTTCTCCAGATCTGATTGCCCACTGCCTGAGCTTGCAGCCACATGCTGTAGATCAGAGAAAAGATGTTACACATTCAGATGATCCAGAAGACAGAACATTTCCTACTGTGCTTGAATCACAATAACCACTAAAATGGAACTACAGAGTTTTCCTCCTATAATTTGTTACTTGGCTGTGACTAAAGATTGCAAAAGCTCAGTCACACTGTCACTTGGCACATGCTCCATTTAATTTAATGTTACCTCCAGGCACTCTGGATGATTGGATGCAAATGACTTCCATTCTTCCACAGAGTAATGTTTGTGGATGGCGGTGAAGAGCGTATGCTGAGAGAAACAAAGAAGAAAAAAAAATGGTTGTGGGAACAAGGCCAGTGTGCACAGAAGAGATGTAACTGAACTCACTGAAATGATCTGGTGTTCTGAACAGATACAACTTGATTAGATACATAAAGATTGGTATAGAAGGTCATTTGTTTGTTTGTTTGTTTGTTTGTTTACAAGCAAAAATAATATCTGAAAGAAAGAAAGAAAGAAAGAAAGAAAGAAAGAAAGAAAGAAAGAAAGAAAGAAAGAAAGAAAGAAAGAAAGAAAGAAAGCTCCTTCTGGTTTAGGCCACACCCAAATTTGAGTTATATATACACAGATATGAACACTGAGATACAGATTTAAATTTTTATATATATATATAGGTTGACACAAAGTGTGGATGAAAGGTCTAGAAGCCCTGGTGAAAATATTTCTATTTTATAAATAATAAAAATTGTGTGAATAGTGAATGAATTTCAGTTATTTCAGTTTTGTCACTGTTTTTCAAAACCTGATGATCCATTTAAGACCAAACCCGTTGTAGTCTCATCTGAAGAGGAGATTTGTGAATATCACAAAATCTGCTAACATTTGAATAAGAACCTAGAAATTGTGCAGAATCTTGAATATTATAGATTCAAAAAATTAAAAACATTTTCTAAATTTGAAATATTTCAGAATTTTAAAGCCTTCAATTTATTTCCAATTTCAAATGACAAATTAAATGTTGTCTTCTGAAATTGAACCCCACCGTATACAAACAGTCTTTAGATACACTCCTACTGCACAGACACATAGTAGGTCCATGTAGAGTCTTCTGGGAGTGCAAATGATTTCATCCCCCATGATGTATGGAATGTAGTCTAACTCTCTCTAACAACTTGGGATCATGGGATTTGTAACAGAGCATCAGGTAATTACTATTGGATGCTTTGGGAAGGACATTATGTCACCTAGCATTTCACTCTATATTAGAATTTATCTACAGTTTCTCTGTTGATCTACGATCAAAACGAAATCTGAGAAGACATTCTGTCTTCTGATCCTGTCATGGTCCTGAGATACTACAGTATGTTAAGAAGAATTGTTAAGATCTGACTGATGGCTCGGGAAGAGGTTACAACGGTGAACAAGCAAGATAATAGAAAATATTTAGACCATCTTCTGTAAGGAGGTTCTGTGTATTTTAAAATACACTATCAAACTATTTTTGTTTTCTGTGCCAAAATATCATTTTTATGCCAAGCTGGATTTTGTTCTAAGGGCAAAAGAACTTAGCACTCAGCTATAACAAGTGCTGAAACAGAATGCAGGTCTTATGGCATTGTTTTAACATTTATAGTAGTGTGTATGGCACAGATGCTCACCTTGCTCATTACCTGGGCCATCTCAAAAGTACCTGTAGTGTCCATGTTAGCAGCAATGATCGGGATGCCATTGTATGTATGCTTTGAGTTGCGGAATGTGAAAGTCCTCTGCAGGTCCACCTATGCAGGACGACACACACACACACATACACACACACACACACACACACATACACATACACATACACATACACATACACATACACATACACATACACATACACATACACACACACACACACACACACACACAGTCTTATATACAACCTAAGGTAAGAAACTTAGGGTAAGAAAGTGATTTGCACTAAATATATATATATATATATGTACTTTCAATAAAAATACTTTCTCATCTTTCAGTGAAAAGAGTACAAATACCATAAATCCTGGTGTATCATAGGTTCAGATGAGAGTCATACACACATCTCACCATCCACGCTGATGTCGGAAATGACATAAAAGGCATTTTATTACTATTTTATGATATCAGAGCTGCAGCATATGATACATGTTCAAGTATATCAGAGAAACCTTGGAGAAACATAGATGTCAAAAATATGTAGTGTAATAAAAGTTTTTTAAATCCTCACTCGCTATTGGAAGGAGGGAGTGACATAATCATAATAGTTCATAATAGTCATCATCATAATAGTTTAATAATATTATCTGGACACGTCAGTCCTGGGTTTTAAAATGAAACACGTGTCACATCATGTGTCATTTCAGTGAACTCTTTACATGTATCTGAAACTGCTTGTGGAAAAACAATGTAGTATACTAATTATGTAAAGTATGATATGTAAAGAAAATTGTCCTTAGGTTAAATTCAGAAAGTCTTTTGTTCTTTTTGACTGATTTTAAATGGAAACATTTGACTAACATGCAGGTCATTCGAATGCAAAGTTTGTGCTGAATCATTTACAGGAGCAAATGAGCTGAGAGAACAATCACACACACACACACACACACACACACACACACACACACACACACACACACACACACACACACACACACAATCACACACACAATCACACACACATACACACACACTCACACATACACACACACACACACACACACACACACACACACACACACACACACACACACACACACACACACACACACACACACACACCCACACAGATCTCCACATTGCCCTCCTTTCACTCTTCTTGCTGTGCCTCCAGTCTGTTTCATTTTACTGCGTTACTACTTTATTTAAAACCTGTTGCTTTCTAAATTGAACTGCATGTGGGTTTTTTTTTTTAATTGATCCAACACTTTTCTAGTGTTTATTTGTAGTCAGCTAAGGAGCTTATAGTCAAACCTGATGAGCTACACAGACTGCAACTGGCAAACTGATTGGCTAGCAACATAAACATTTCTATTATGATTTTTATGAGATTTACATTGTTTTCGGAAACGCTTTCATTTCTTTGACATTCTCACATAAACTTAAACATCTACATGATAGCTCTGTTAGATTTTAGCCTGTATTTTATGGGTTGCAAATATGAAATGTATCCATATGAAATGATTAAAACAGAAGAATAACCAAATCAATGAGACATCTGATATTTGATCTTAGTAAAACTGAATGTTCTAATGCTGATCAGTTGATGCTCAGATTCATATTGTACATCATTATTAGTATTAGTGTTTTATCATAATCATATTATTTCATACACTAACCTCTTTGATTTTTTTTTCTAGTGACAGACAAATGCACTCCAAATACACTAGATGTGGTTAAACCTAGCTCTTATTTGTTATCTGGTCACTAATAACTAAAAAATGTATAGAATTGAATAATAATAAAAAATAGGTTGCTTTAAAAAAAAGTCTTAATGTAAACCCTGTTGGACATTATACCAATACTGGATAGGACATAGGATAGGATCTTATTCCTGCTGTGTGGATTGGCATGATATCACACATAGCAAAAAATGTACATTGTTCATTTGGAACCAAAAAAGAACACCGATATTCAATTTTCAAAGTTGGGACTGGATCAGAACACCAAAATTTCTAAACAACGGAAAGGCTTTGCTGAGAACATGGGCTCGTATCTGTCCAGCCTGCAAGTGCTATAAGAATTACTATATTACTGGTGTTCATAAAGCAAATATGAAGTCATATGAAGGAAACTTCTCCTTTTTTCCTCCTAGTTGTTGTGCTGTATTGTATTTTATTACACCTTATTATTGTTTTGCCCAAACTTTGTTCTCATTGTCTCCTTGAGTTAAATGTATTTGTTTATTAAATGTATTTGTATGTATTAAATGTTCAAAATCACTAAGGTTTCTGTGTTGAGGTTCTTACAAGGTGAAATGCTTCAGCTGCAGCTCCCATATTTAAAAATGATCTATGTCTTGGACCGTTTGCCATGACACAATCGAATCAGGGAAGCTTTAACATGATCTTCTGGCCTGTGACGTCATCCTGCAGGGAGCGAGGCTTCTCTAATGCACAAGATCAATAGCTGAGCTGGACTCATAGATTATGAGGCAGAATCTGGGTGTATTTTGCAGGACAACCTTTGTCCTGTTAATAAACATATTTTTATATAGTGGCAAGATTCCAAATAGTGCCTAAAATGGAGAAACTGGAGGTTTTGGAAGTTCTTGACACATCAGTAAGACTTAATAAACTGCAAATCAGTCATGATGGTTATTGCATGTTAATTATACCTTTTGTGTAGAAAGATGATTGCGATCTGGGAATGTCTAGATTGCCAGGTTAGAAGACTTCCAGGAAAGCAATGGCATTTGGACTCAGATAATGCATTAGACCGCACTGCATTGTGGGTATTTCTCACACATTCACTTAAAGCAGACAATGTTGAGCAGAGCAGCTGCACCAGAGTAGAATCTATTTTCAGAGGCATTAAGAACATAGGCCTATTTTTAAACATTTTCAGCACGTAACTCAGCTTGTGTTGCTCTACCTCAGCGTGAACAGTTGTCACCGTAAGGTACCTCTCCCTCTGGGTTATGTATCTGGGCCAGATTCAGGTTGCATTAAGACAACATACTGAAGATGAAAACACTCAGCAGAGACACATCGACTGACTACAGATCAGTTCTGATCAAAAGCAGCCCCTCAGAGGAAACTAAATATGGCCCTAATAAAACCAGGTCAAGTTAGTTTAACCTCAGCAAGGTCAACACTACCATTCTTCCAAGCCTTAAATTCCACTTTGACAGATTTACCTCTCACACAGCTTCTGATCTTACCTCAGACCTGCTCTTTAGGCTGCTCCTCTTTGGTCTCAACAGGACATCTTTAAAGTCCAGTTTGATGTCAGAGTCCACTCGTGGCATGGCTGAAGGCCTGAGTGTGGATGAGATTCTCCTGAGCTGGGCTGGTGCACTTGCTGCTACACAGCTCCAGGCACCAAACCCGAATCTGCAGAAGCCCAGCGTATTTATAGTGTGATCAGAGCCATCCCACCCCAGGCCCACATGGCTTTATTTGGCAAGAGCCATACTCTAATTCTCGCTTCCTCGCTCCCTGCTTTGTCCCTGCTCACTCCTCTCTCCTCTTACAGTGTTGAGTAGCAGCAGCAGCCGAGGCAGGCACATTTCCCGTCTGGCCAGCTGACACACATAAACACACACACACACTCACACACACACACACACTCTGCGGCTCAGCACTGCAGTATGCGCAGTGGCACACAGACAGAAGCAGAACTCTAGCTACCCTTTCAGACCGCCCCCTGGGGAACACGGGGGATGGGAAACAGGGGAAATGAAATAGAAGGGGACAAATAAAGAAAAGATGGGGATCTCATCCAATCTCACTTACTTATTATCTATTCAAAACAAAATGAGATTACATGTTAATGTAATGTTCATTGATGCAAACTATCCATTTATGGACATTTATTGATTTGATAGTTGAAATATTCCAGACAGTTTAATTTCTTAATATACTGAAAAGTACTTATAATATGGCGATAAACAGTTGCATACATACAGATATACAAAATGTAGACAGCTTGACAAATGACAGAAATCATTTATTTGGTAAATTGTAAACAGTGCATCTGGAAATAAATTTGATAAAAATCATAGAATTTTTCAATAAAAAAAATATTTACTATTTATTCTTCATTTACTTCCAGTAAAAAATTATTGACTATTTATCCATTATTTCCTTTCAATAAAAAATTAAGGCAAATTGTTAAGGTGAGATGCAGCCTTGCGTTAAAATTATCTAGAAACTTGTCTCCTATGAACCATGTTAGACCGTTACGCCACTCCATTGAGTTTGATGGCCCATGCCCCGGCGGCAGTGCACGGCAGCTCAGGCAGGAGCAGGAGCAGTCCAGATGAATGCAGTGGAGCCCACTTTAAAGGCTCATCCCTTCCTAACAGAGTCACCTGAATAAATGAAAGAACATAAGACTTATCCCAATTTGCATATAATGCAGATTTATGTATAATAAACTAGCACTTAATTAGGATTTGCAGCTCTGTTCATAAATGAATTATGCCTGTACCACACTTTACGATTTCCTCTGCCAGTGACCTACATAAGGTGACCTGATTGGAGGCAGGTCATCATCCTGTATATCCTGTGGTGTGGGGTGTTTAAACTTTGATCCTATCTCAAACAATCCACCTGTCAAGGCTATTCAAATTTTTAAAAATTGTGTACTGCAGTCAACCACAACTTTTAATAAGAAGTCAAGTATGTTCGTGAGGAATTCTGCAAAATCCTATGGGGTCTTTGGACAGCAGCAGATTTCCTTCACCTCTTATGCAAATTCTAACAATCAGAGTTGTACACTTTATGAATGAAGTGCATGTAAATGTATGTACATGATTTCTAGACTTAATTTGAAAGTGTGAGGTTTTTTACTGCCCGAATCTTGTAGTGTGGGTGTTTGTTGACTGAAGGAATGAATACATTTAAAGAAATATAGGCTTACATTACAGAATAAGAACGAAAAGCCCATTTCAATTGGCAAAACACACACACAAATTTTATCATTCATGTAGCAAAGGCTTTAGTCCTACTTACCACAGTAGTGTCTGAAGTTACAGGAGAGAAAAGCTCAAATGAGTACTGCTTCGGTCTGGTGTGAAAGATGGCATACACAGTGGAGTTCTTGGAAGTGTACCTGTAAACAAAAAGACAGGTATCTTATATAATAATACCTTGAAAGGATCCTACAGCACATTTTCCTGTCTTGGGAAATGCAAAACAAAAGAAACTATAGACAGTTTTTGGACTGACATTTCTTTGGAGCAATTGAAGATTTAATAGGTGAATTATGACAATAATCGATGACAGGTTGGAAGGATGTTGAAGAAGTAATGCTACAGTAATAAACATCTACAGACTGGTATCATTTCTCTTTTTTATTTCTAAAGTTCTTTAATGCATTTTTGCAACCAACTGTCTGTATATCTCTCGCAGACCAACCTTGAGATGAACCAATCTGGCTGGTTTCAAAGCAGCACATTCCACAGAGACTTCCCTTTTGTTTGTCAGTACAAAACTACATGCTGCTAGATCAGCCAAGCTGTCATCTGTCCTAATGCTCCTCAATCTTTCGGCAGCAATTGACAGATTCAACTACAAGACTCTCTTTTCCACCCTGAGGAGTCTTGGAATTGGTGGAGCAGCATGGGAATGGTTTGCTTCCCACCTGGTACCAAGTGATTCATCCCCAGGCTGGGATCTTGTGATATCCATGCATAAAAATCTGATCGGCGATTGCTCACAACATTGGGCTAACCATGTACAATCGTCTGTCCTTTTCATCCCATTTTGCTAAAGTGACATGTTTATTTCAGTTTCTTCTCTAAAGCATGAGAAGAATTTGGCCATTTTTCCCCACACAGGTTGCTAAGGTACTTCATTTAACATTCAATTGTATTGAACATACTAGGTAATCTGCAATTCACTGCTGGCAAGTCTTCCTAGGAATGCAATTCGAATGATTCAAAATGCAGCGTCCTGGCTTGTTTTCAACCTACCCAAGTACTCACACATACCACCCTACTCCTCCACTCACTCGACTGGCTTCCAAAACAGGTTTGTCTACAAGGCCAAAAATGGACCAGCTCTCTCTTACCTCAAAGCCCTTATCAATCCTCACACTGCACCTCGCACCCTCAGACCTACCAGCACTGCTCAACTGGTCCCACCATCTCTCAGGGTAAGAGGTAGGTAGGTATACAACAAGACTCTTTTCTGTTCTGGAATTGAGGTGGTTTAATGAACTTTCCCCTACGTGTCACTGGCTATATTCAAAAAAACACTTCCTAAAACACTTAAACCGCCTCTTATTTTTATATATTATCAAATTCTAAATTATATGTATAATTAATAAATATTGCTATTGTTTTTATACTATATACTACTTTATACTATTGTTTAGGGCTCAAACGATTCCTCGAGTAACTCGATTACAAAAATTTATCGAGGCAAATTCTTCTGCCTCGAAGCCACTTTTAATTCATTTTAAAGCTCACGTCACGTTCTTGTGCAATTATTGTGTGTGTGTGTGTGTGTGTGTGTGTGTGTGTGTGTGTGTGTGTGTGTGACAACGCTCTTACGTCAAAGTGGAAGGAGACGCAAGGCGTTAGCGGTCTTTTGATTTGAGGGTGCCTGCTAGTGCGGGCTGCAAAATGGAAGGGAGCGATAACAATGCCAATGAGAAAAGAGAAGAAACAAACAGGAGAAAACGACAGAAAATGTCCAAAGGAAACATTGCTTCAAAGCGCAGGGCAAGCCTCCGTTCTGAGCATGTTGATATGTTTACCTTTCTTCATTGCAATCACATGCTCCTTTAAAGACTTTTAAAGCACACACACGTTGCAAGAGAGAGACTTTTATAGTCTGATTTATATATATATAATATATAGATTTATAGGCTCTAGGTCCAAGCTCCTCTTCTAGTAATAAGTTCCTTTTTTGCCTCTTAAATACCACAAAGCATTTCAAGAAGACAGTAAAGGCTTATGTTATGCCTGAGCTGTAGATTTTGAATCTTTTAGTTCTGAAAGTTAAGTTGCATGACTTAAAGGCAATATTTTTTATTTATTTATTTATTTATTTATTTATTTATTTATTTATTTATTTATTTATTTAAAAGTATGCCTTAGTTTTGATAATTTAGAAAAGTAATTTGAAAGTAATTTATTTTTTGTTTTTGCATCTCAGAAAAGGGTTTATTTAAAGCCCAGAATGTTTGGCACTTAAATGTACTTAATTCTTCTCAGTCAACTTTGTCATTGTTCACAGTACAAGTACAGGCAGAGAAACAATGGGTTATATCTAAATGTTTATTTTAGATAGAAAATATTGTTGTATGCATTGCAAACTATGCGTTTAAAAAATAAAAGTTCATTTTTCTAAAAAAGGAAACCAATTAGTTGTTCATTTTAAGAGACCCGTCTTATTTTCTCTTGTATATTTAATATTGCTCTTTAATTAAGCAAAAATACATTTTATCAGATTGCTCTATTAATCGATGAAATTTTCGGTAGCATACTCGATTACTAAAATATTCGATAGCTACAGCCCTACTATTTTTATACTTTTGATACTATATTTCCTGTTTTTGGCTGAGTTTATCCTAATCTGTGACCTAGTGAACCAGTGTTGAATCCCTTTTGTATATTGTTCTGGGATAAGGCAGATGCCCAGTGCTATAAATGTAAATGTAATTAAAAAGCAAACATGCTCTCAGACAATGTAGGTATAGGCAATGCCTACTTTACTGGGGCATGTCTTGTGCGAGCGTCCCGAGATTTTTTTCCCACTGCTTTATGATATGCAAGAGTAAGTGACAAAAGTTCAAGCAGTGTTAATTCTAGTGTTACTCAGCATTTCACCAGTAGGCTTGTCATGTATTCGGGTTAAGCAAATAAGGCGACTTTACATAAAACATCTCAGTGCTATAGTTGCATTGAATCTATGAGGTTAATTATTAGGGTTAGTTATATAAAAAATTCTAACGAGTTCTGATCAGTCAGATCAGAATGACATATGCTGTCATTATTTAGATCTCTAATACAGTATTTACATTTGTAACTTTCTATAATGTGTTGTCTGTCTCTGCATGACCTTCAGGTACAAGCCTTTAATGAGTGACTTTAATGACTGCAAACAGAACACAGAATTCCCTACAGTTAAAAAACCCCTCCTTGTATTATATTAGACTTTAACACAGTTAGCACACAATGGTGTGGTATGTTGGTTTTTGACTTGCTATGACTAGCTTGTGTTTTTATTGTTTTTCTGTTTGTTCTGTTCAGTTTAGTGTAGCAGCCATGATACGATGGTAAGAAAAAACAGCTGCTGAATGAGTCCTTCACTGTCCTTTGCTCTTCTGTGCCCAACACAAATCTATTTCTTCCTGCTTTAAAGATATACTGCATCTAGCAAAAACAAGACTCACCAGACTGGCACAGTAGCATTCTCCGCTTGAACTCTCCAGGGTGTGGTGCCGTAAATCGCCTCACCGTTAACCTTCAACCAGGCACCAACACCTCGGAGACGCTCCTCAAAAATGGCTGGGATCATGCCATCTGACGTAGGTCCGATATTCAGCAGATAGTTTCCTCCATAGGCTACAGTGAAGACGAGATCCTGCCAGAGATAAAAGTATGATGAGCAAATGCTGTTAAAAGAGAGTCCATGACTAGTGTGATATGGCCAGACCCTGAAGATTATTTTCCCTATAAAAGGCATGATCTGAAGTGATTTATTCCTCTTACACACCAGCACTTTGCCAATGATAAAAAAATTTGCTTATAGTTACATTTAATGTTTTAAAATGTCCATAAGTCAAGTTAGTTCCTGTTATGAGTTTCAATAAAACAACTAAAAATAGTTACTCTTGAAATTAAAAGTCAGAAAAAACAAGAAACCAAAAATTATTCCGTTATGTACTCCTTTTATAAATGTCTCCATTTAGAAACTTACTATTTTGTTGATTGTAAGTTTATTTTGTTAAATAACAACACGTTCTTAATTCGTCTATTGAAAGATCATTAGATTTAATCCGTTTATTATTAGACAGAAACATTTCACCTTTATAATGGTGGGCAAATCCATTAAATCACCGAGCCTCAAGTTCCTGCGATATCCCCAGGAGTATGTGTCTATTGAATTACATTTCTCCCATTTGTGTTTGGGCATTGTGGATGGAGTAAACTTATCAGCACAGTTATAGTAACCGCCATGTTTACAGTATGTCCCGATTCCCCATCTGTCATTCACCACGATTACATCCTGCAGAGACAGATTTATAACATTAAAGTCCAGATTAAATCAAATTCCAGTGTAAAACATTATACAGATTAACCTGGATAAATAACTGTAGATATTACACAGGCTAAATTTCTCACCTTCACTGGACTGTCATTGTAAAGCCAGGCTAAAAATCCAGTGGAGTTCCAGTAGGTGTCAGGGGCTTCCCAATCCCCATCTGACCAGATCAGCTCTGGCTGGTACCTTAAAATGAAAGAGATATCATCAGCTAATAAACATTTCCTGGAGTAATACAAAGGTTAAGATGAGATGACATGGCAAAAAGCAAGCTCAAGCTTAACAAAATGCATGTCTGATCATTTCTGCTATCTGGTGTGTTTTAGTATTTTATAAAGACATGTGATGAGGGTGTGTGACTGCCCCAGATTACCTTTTGACAAGGTCAATGAGCTCTGGCCAGGTTTTGCTATAAACAAATTCCTGGGTCTTAAAGCCTGACTTCTTGTCTTTAAGATACAGAGGATTGAACCATTCATACAAGGAGTGGTAGAGTCCATAGTGCAGAGACCTGCAAGAAGCATTTATAAACATGTCAGGCATATAATACAAGTTAATATGTCAGTATCCCCAATAAGAAAGACATGTTTAAATCTATATTTAATGTTGCACCTTCAAAAGAAGTAACTTAAATGTGGATTGTCATATATATATATATATATATATATATATATATATATATATATATATATATATATATATATATATATATATATATATATATATATATATGAGTGTTCTTGTCTTGTCAGTGACATTCTGTTACACTGTGGAGCTTCTGTCACCAAAACAAATTCCTTGTATGTGAAAACATACCTGGCAATAAAGCTCTTTCTGATCCTGAAAAATTTCGAATCACTTCCTCATCAGCTTCTCAAACTGTCTGCTAAGTTCTTTAACAATGCTAAATAAACAGCTCATCAAAAAACAAAAAACACTGCACACATTTTAAGCTGTTTATGTCGAGTCTGCACCACTCAAGTTCCTGTTATTAAGTTGTTACTATAGAAAATATAACACTAATATAAACATTGCAGAACTGTTGACCTACTGGGCAACCAGAACTGGGAATTCAACAACGTTGGGGTATAATTGTGTATATTCAATAATAGATAAGAGGCATCACACACCTCTTCCTAATGGCAGCCCCCAGCTCCCCGACAAGGTCCCGGTGAGGCCCATTATCAACAGAGTTCCAGTTCCATGATGTTGGCGATCCCCAGTTAGTAAAACCTTCATGGTGTTTTGTAGTAAAAACAACGTACCTGCATGACGTAAGACAAGTTCAGGAACAACACATTTAAGACAGGGTTATTATAATAAACAGATCTGTAAACCGCTTGTTTTTTAAGCTGATTTTTCATTGTACTAACACATCTGAAACAATACAACACTAGGTGTGGCCTAGTGAAATGTGTTCTGTCTTGTTCTCTGTAGGCAAATGTTTGCATACTGACAGTAATTCTTTAATTATATATTATATATTTCCTCAATCATTCCAAACACTAATATCTACAGTATATCTCACAATATCTACAGCTTCTCATGAAACATGAACAAGACCTGATGGTTTGGTCTGCATACACAATTGTACTAGACATGTCAAAGTTCAGTGGTGTTGGGGACTTGTTTCAGTGGCAACGTGACATGCAATATGGTGCAAACTAATGATTAAAGATAGTTGTTGGATTTACTTATTAATTATATTAACTAATAGCCATATTAACTTTATGTATTAATTATATTAACTAATATAACAAACCATTTATTTTATTAAGTTTAAAAATGTATTGGTATTTGTATTGGACAAAGCCTCATTTGCATTAAAAAATATAAATAAATTCGATTTAATAAAATTTAACAGGGAGAAATGTTTCATTAATTATCTTTGATATATGAATATATTTGCAACACAGTTAAAAGAGCAGAAAATAATCATAACTGGTGCCCCCTTGCCCTCTCCCCGGGAATTGTATTATACATGATCTAGAAACCGGGCAGGAAATATCACTACTGACCCTTCACACCCTGGACACAACCTCTTTCAGCTCCTCCCTTCTGTCAGGTGCTACAGAACTTTGCTTACTAAAACTGCCAGACACAGGAACAGTTTCTTCCCCCAGACAATCACCCTGATCAACAACTCACCATAATTATATTCACTGCTTCATATCTGCATTATCAGAACTGTCAGTCATCACATCATCAGTATATATTTACACACACTACTGCTGCTGTATATTGTACAAAAAGCATAATATTGCACAATATTGTTATTTGCACTACCTTGCACTTCTCACACTATATGTACATAACTGATCAGCCTATATTCTGTATTCATATTTAATACTTGTACTGTGTATAGTGTCTCACATTGTCTGTTTTTGTCTTGTCTTGTGTAGTCTGTATTGTCTGTCTTGTATAGTCTGTCTTGTATGTATAGTCTGTATTTGTCTTGTATAGTCTGTCTTGTATAGTCTGTCTTGTCTTTTATAGTCTGTATTGTCTTGTATAGTCTGTATTTGTTGTAGCTAGAACAGATATACTGTAGTACATTTCTTGCTGAATATTTTTGTTACCTTTTTAAGGTGTTTGTTTGTTACAAATATTGTGTAATAATTGAATGTTTTCTAGGTTATTGTATATTTTATTTGTTTAACAATCGGCAATAGTGACACCTACTGGAGAAAAAATAAGTACCATTGTATGTGTTGGTCACGTGATTTGATAAGCAGCATGGCGCATTGAAAAGCACAAGGTTATTACATGTGAACTGAGTGTAAGATTGTAAGAAGAGTAAGATTAATTACTGTAAGCCTGGTTAATCAGAAGAACTCTAATGTCTCCTGAATCCTGATTGGAAAGCACACGGTATTTTTGTGTATTAGTATGTTTAATAGGCCATGTGATTGATCAAACAATGTCATGGAATTCACTTCATTACAAATCTGATTGCAATTTTATTTTATTCTTTTAGTTTTTCACGGTGCTCAACTGAAGTTGTGGTGAAACAAAGAGTAAATATTGAAGTTCTGAAGGCATCAGATGAAGCGTGGTTTTTCTTTTTTCTAGTCACGGAGAAAAAATTCAGGAGCCGTTATATTTGTCTTGTATAGTCTGTCCTGTATAGTCTGTATTTGTCCTGTATAGTCTGTATTTGTCTTGTATAGTCTGTCCTGTATAGTCCGCATTTGTCCTGTATAGTCTGTCCTGTATAGTCTGTATTTGTCCTGTATAGTCTGTCCTGTATAGTCTGTATTTGTCTTGTATAGTCTGTCCTGTATAGTCCGCATTTGTCCTGTATAGTCTGTCCTGTATAGTCTGTATTTGTCCTGTATAGTCTGTCCTGTATAGTCTGCATTTGTCTTGTATAGTCTGTCCTGTATAGTCCGTATTTGTCCTGTATAGTCTGTCCTGTATAGTCTGTCCTGTATAGTCTGTATTTGTCCTGTATAGTCTGTCCTGTATAGTCTGTATTTGTCCTGTATAGTCTGTCCTGTATAGTCTGTATTTGTCCTGTATAGTCTGTCCTGTATAGTCTGTATTTGTCTTGTATAGTCTGTCCTGTATAGTCTGTATTTGTCTTGTATAGTCTGTCCTGTATAGTCTGTATTTGTCCTGTATAGTCTGTCCTGTATAGTCTGTATTTGTCCTGTATAGTCTGTCCTGTATAGTCTGTATTTGTCCTGTATAGTCTGTCCTGTAAAGTCTGTATTTGTCTTGTATAGTCTGTCCTGTATAGTCTGTATTTGTCTTGTATAGTCTGTCTTGTATAGTCTGTCCTGTATAGTCTGTATTTGCCCTGTATAGTCTGTCCTGTATAGTCTGTATTTGTCCTGTATAGTCTGTACTGTATAGTCTGTCTTGTATAGTCTGTATTTGTCCTGTATAGTCTGTCCTGTATAGTCTGTATTTGTCCTGTATAGTCTGTCCTGTATAGTCTGTCTTGTATAGTCTGTCCTGTATAGTCTGTCTTGTATAGTCTGTATTTGTCTTGTATAGTCTGTCTTGTATAGTCTGTCCTGTATAGTCCTAGCTAAATGTATAGTATAGTGTTATTTATGTCTTTACTTTTTTCAGAGTCACAAACATGTGGAACCGAATTCCTTGTGTGTGTAAAAACACTTGGCCAATAAACCTGATAAATCCTGATCACATCCACCTCTAAACTCATGGAGTACTCACTTGGCTCCTGAAGCCTCGAACACTTCTGCCCAGTCATCTGGCTGGAAAAACTGCGCGTTAAATTGTGGTGCGAACTCTGCGTAAGTGAATCCAGGAGGATAATTCTTCAGCATGAAGCCGATGTATGCGGGATCCAGCGCACCCTGCCAGTACCACCAGAACCACTCACTGCCGAAAGCCGGCACCGAAAACACCCCCCAGTGGACGAACAGCCCGAACTTGGCGTCGTCGTACCATTTCGGCAGCGGTCTGGAGTCCAGGCTGTTCCAGTCGGGACTGTACCGCTCTGCAGTGACCACCAGCACACAGCACACTGCGCAGATCCACAACTGCATCGTTTATTCTAACGTACACAGATCTAACTACACCCGATCAGCCGCTGGTGCAAGTCAACATCCGTCTAGCTGCCTCCGAGAGGACAAGAAAATATCATCCACATGATTTTTACTACAGGTTAGACAAGTTTTGCATTGTCTTTGTGCTTGTTTCAGTCATATGACTGGCCTTCCGCATTGGGCATGTGATTCTGTAGGAGCGTTTAGTGCGTCGTTATTGCGCCGCTTTTACGCATTCAACAAATACAAGCAACAGGTAGGATTGTTTTTGATATTTTACTAAAATTCTCTGGTTTAAATATATATATGTTAGGGATAAGGATAGATAAATAGTATTTAAAATTTTAATTCATGTTTTTTAATTATTTTTTCTATTTTAATTGCATATATTAATTAATTTATTTTTATCATTATTTTTTCTTATTATTATTATATATTTATAATATATAAATTTCTCTTTTCTCTTCTGTTTCCATATTTCTGTAAAGCTGCTTTGAGACAATGGGAAATTGTTAAAAGCGCTATACAAATAAAATGAATTGAAAATGAACTGTATTTGTATGTAATTATTTTGACAGGGACCTCGATGACAAATTCCACTGACCCTCAACACAGATTTATTTTCCTGAAATAAATCCTCAAAAGTGTGCACAATATCATTTGCACAATAATATCAGCTTCAATTCAAGGGTAGATTTGATCCACTCTCTGCTTAGGCTCTGAGGTTTGCTAATAAGGTGACTGGGGTGTCCTTTGTGTCCACTTGATATTTAAATCTGTAAAGTGGCCTTCTCAGTAATCTATGCACATGGTTCAGATAAACACTAAATTAAATAGATAAACATGAATAAAAACAGATAAACAATGTTTAGAATACAGTATTTTTGCCTGTCCCTGCCCAATAATTTCCCCAAATTTTATATTGAAGATTATTTGAGATTAATAAAGTACTTTCTTCTCTACATTTAAATAATTATTAAAATAATATATTGGGTTTTTTTGTTTTTGCATTACTGAGAATCTATTTAACATCTAATCCTTTAAGAATTCTTGTCAATGTCAATTTTAGATTTGTTGATTGAACACTTTATCAAATGACACATTCAACAACTGGAAGTGACACTGTTCGAATGTCCTGGAGATCATAATCTCATTTGGACATGGCTTAACACGCTTTTGAATGTCTCAATGCATGTTTTCTTAGATTCAATTAGATCTAATTCTCAATTAGAATTAGATTTTCTTAGATATTTTTTTTTGGGGGGGGGGGGGGGGCATTATTGGGGCTAAACGGAACACCAATGACAAGTTTGCATAACATTAAAACGTTGCTTTATTCTGCACTCGACTACATTCAGAAGTGGGAACTTGTGACGCAGAATCACAGCATTTTACATCTTCGTGTGTTCGACCAACAAAATGAAGAAACAATGCACAATGAATGTACAGAAAGGTTGATGAAATGGATCTTTTGTTAGCAACAATATTTCCAGCTAAGTGTAAACAGTGAGGTATATTTACCTACTCAGAACAACAGACTGTAGTCAATGTTCTAGGTTTGACATGTAAATGTCTGTATGGTGATTGATCTAAAAAATAAACAAATAAATAAATAAAAAGAATAATAGTGTATACACCATAAATAAGTAGTGTTTACTGCTGATATAAGCACAAATGTTGACATCACATGCTGAATTTGAGGTTCTGGAAACCTGCCTGACATTTTAGGAAGTCAGAGTTAAGGGACATTTTCTGTCTGGATTTTCCTACACAGAAAAAGGAAGTCCTGAGTTAGGAGTTTTAGTCTTACACAGCGTTAGACGTCCATATTTACATATTTCATGTATTAATTTAAATACATACATAAAAATACAAATATATTGACAAAGATTGTACTGAAAGGATCTGATCCTGAACTGAACAGAGTACAATGAATTCATGTGAATACACTGAAGATCAGTATTACAGTAATACAGCATTTATTTTCATTGCATTTTATTTAATATAAAGCTGCAACCTTTTGTGTTCACAGGTGAGCAAAAGTTACATACAAACATAAATAAAAATTAAAAGTGAGAAAACATTTGCACTTTGGTCATACGTTGCTTCCCTGCTTTAACATTGACCCATAAATAACAGTTCTCCTTTCAGTGAGACTTGTGGGTTTTATGATTGACGCAGTAACAGTTCTGGTCCCAAATGTCATTGAAGGCTGCTGTAAATGCTGCACAAAACTCTTAATGACTGAAACACTCATCACAATTTGCACTGTAGAAACATCCAGCAGAATAGGGCTGTACAAGTCATTAGACTAAAGACTGAGTGTGGTGTGTGATTTAACGGTCAGCCACAACCCGTTCAGACAGATTTTGCAAGCCTCGTTTCAAACGCAGCGATTTCATTCACGCACAAATCTAAAGAGCACTAGACAAAAGCAGGGCAGATCTGAGACAGCCATGATTACAAACTCTGGTACCTTGTTAAATTTCTTTCAGTTTAATAGTACTTTAAAAAAACAAAAAACAAAGTTATATTAATATTACCAGGATTATGTTTTATGTTGATTAAAAGATGTATACAATTAAAAGAAATATTTAAAGCAATATGGATAAAGACAGTTTTCTGTTTAACTGATAAAGTGCAAAATTTTCTACTTAAATTATCTAAATAATTATGATAAACAATTGTGATTTATAAATTGAGCATTTTTTCATGATTCTTTAAACCCCATAAGCAAGATAAACAATTTAAATGAGAAAAATATTGAACACTTGCCTGATGATTTAGCCAAATTTAATAATCTCACATTTCCGTTTTCAAAGAGAAATGTTTTGTTCACAAAAAACATTTTATAGTCAAGGATACCGGTCTTAAAAAATAATAATAATCACCTCAGCACAGATAGATTTTATCAATATTAATGAATGAATGATGAATGAATGACTTGCCACATTGTTTTAATGTGTACAGTAATGATTTACACTATTTAAAGATGTTTTTATGTCCACCAATAGAATATTTTTTATCACAATTATCATTAGATTCCATTCAGCATTATTTATAGGCTCGATAACTTTGACCATGGTGAGGTGTAATAAAATAAAACAAAAGTTGTTGACCTCCTAGCTATGCTTTAAGGACCCCTGGGGCCCAAACACAATTTTTATGAAATGCTTTTTGTTATAATGAAATTTATGATGCTGTATCTCTCCAGCTAGTCAGAATTTCAGTCTCAGAAACCTACATATAGGTAGAAATATCCATAGAACTTGTCTAGTGTTATAGTAATTAAGATTCTCTTAGGATTGGGCGTACATATGTATGATCACTCTAGACAATCTCTAAATATGTGCAGATTTAAGATGTCCATGTTAATGGCATTATCAAAATTCATATACTTACTGATGTACCAAAGTTGTCATTTGATAATTACTAAATCGTATTAACCATTTATAATCGATTCCAGACAAGGTGTGGAAGTTTGGTTCTTAAAGACTGCATACCCGTAAACATGATTACAGATCAGTTCTAACTTTAAGTAGTCTCACTAATTGGCATTAGGCCAAACAAGATGTTTCCCCAGAACAATGAAAATCAGGATCTGTTGATACGCTTACTGCTGTAGTGTGTACCAGCAGGTTCTCTGTAACGTCCGTCTTGCCAAGACTTGACCTCTTGGTCTGTTTACTAAACCTTTAGTATAGTGAATGAAAGAAGAAGCCATCAGAAACCTCAGTATGTTTTTCAAAGTCTACAGGAGACTTCCTCCCTCTGCAAGCTGCCTATGAAGGTCCTTCTTATCATCTACTTCCCCAGCGCCTGCACTGGGCTCCTCATCCCCATCCACCATGAAGATGGGCCAATCAGAGTCTGTCGTGGCCTGTTCCCCACCCACAGACTGACTGCTCAGGTTCATGGAAGGAGAGTCCTCGTTAGTTGTAGTGACGCAAGTACAATTATCACAAAGGCCGAAGCGCTTCAGACCCTGAGATACGGCCCCAGAGAAGACACGCCGGCAGCCCTTACACACGATGGGCCAGGTCGCACGATGGACCTGTCAGATATATACAAAGGCAAGATTAGTAATCAGGGGTGCACACAGGAGTTCTAACCCAGGACAAGCAGATTTTGTTTCAAGGTAATTGATGATACTTGTCAGACATGTTGGAATAACAACTAGAAAAACATACTCCTTATTTACATAAATATAAAGATTTTCACTCCAAAATAAATTATATGCGTGTGTGTGTGTGTCAGGGTCATGGCGGCAACAGGCTGAGAAAGTCCCTCCAGACTTCACTTTGCCACAGATTCCAGCTCCTAGTGGAACCTCAGACATTCCCAAGCTGTGACAAACTCTACAGTGAGTCTTCGGACTGCCTCAAGGCCAAGTTTCACAAGCCATTGATTTAGTCCTTCTCAGAGTCTCCATCACTTACATGATGCTGCTAGGTGCAGGACTTGAGCTGAGAGGCCCTTTTGGAGGCATTTGGAGGCATTAATTCCCTGGTGGTGTAGTCATAAGGTTCACCAAAACACACATGCACATCAACAATATCACCACAATCCAATCCAGCGTTTTTGTTTTTTTTTAAAAACATGACTAGTAATGTTTTTATAGTGTGAGAAAATCGCTTATACTAGATATGCCAGAAAGATTTGGGCCAGCCACCTGAACTTGTCAAACCTGATCTTGGACTTACAGTAACAGCGTGTGTGCGCAGATGCTCCTGTCGAGTGAAACGCTTTCCGCAGATCTCACACGGGTACGGCCTCTCCCCCGTGTGACAGCGGATGTGCCTCTTCAGAATACCCTTCTGTTTGGTTGTATACGGGCAGAACGGACACTTATGCAGCCTCCCTGAGTAGAAAACTGTCATTTTATGATTAAGCCCTTGGAATTTAACTAAAAAACAAACAAACAAAACGTGAGCAAATACAAACAAAAAAAGAAACAAGAAAAGCAAAAGTCGATTTCTCACCTGCATCCTCCACATACCAGTCATTTTGGATCTCCATACTGCAGGATCCTCCATGACCTAGTCCTTCATCAACTCTACCCATCATATTACTGCTTCCCATACCGTGGCCAAAGTGAGAAACTAGCTCTTCACGATGAGAGCTGGTTCCTCCACGTAGCAGCACATCTACATACTGCTTCATCTGATAATTGGGGTACGGAGGCAGTGATGTTGGCTCGCTGCTTGTTGCAGGACTTGAGCTGAGAGTTCTGTCTTCACTGTTGTTCGGGTTTTCGTACAGGTCCATGTCCTTGGCTTCAAGTGAACACTCACCTTCTTCATCAGGGTCAAATTTAATCTTGGTGTGCACTGGCACGATAAGCATCCCTGAAGATGATGGGTTGATTACGTCTTGCGCTGGGTTGCTCTTAACAGCACCATTGGTGGCTGGCTGGCTTGAGAAGCCTCCCTGTGAGCTCTCGCTCTCTGAGTCTTTGCTGCTGGTAGCAGCTGGTGTGGAGGGAATATCGGAGGACGCCTCAACAGACGTGGGCATCTCCATACTCTGTGGGGTTCCTCTATCTGCTTGAGAAGTGGACGCTGCAGGAACACTTGAGACTGATGCAGGCGTCCCGCTATCAGCAGGTCCTTCTCTCTCTCTGCCCATTTCTTTCTGCTTCTCCTTCTCTCTGTTACAGATCTCCAATGATGATTTGATGTAGCCTTTGCAAAAGTTCACCACATCAGTCATCTGCAGGTAGCTGGCAGCGGACATGATCTCAATCACATTGTCAGTGCGCAGGTCGAGACGACCAGAGTACAGAAACTCCAGTATAAGTGAAAAGGCATCTGCTGTGACAATGTCCAGAGAAGCTGTGCTGTGCCTGTGGCTGCTATCCTGCAAATAATGCACAAGCAGAGCCCGGAAATATCCGCTGCTGGCAAACAGGATGTTTCTGTGCGCCTTGAACACACGGCCCTCCACGATGACGCTGCAGTCACAGAAGAAATCCCTCTTACGCTGTTCATTCAGCTCACATAACAGCTTGGAGTGATACGAGGGAACCTCCATCTTGTCCCTGCACATTCAGGCCTGAGCTGTGTTTCTGTGCTAAACAGAAGGAAACAAATAGGCGAAAATATGTGAGACATAAAAATTTAGGCAAAGGCAAAGCCAAATAAGAAAAAAGATGACTAGAAAAAGAGGAAGAATGACATGGGGAAGTACTATAGTCAAGGTAATGTGATGTGACCACCATTACTATATATGTACACAGAGCTGATCCTGCTTACACTGTAACTTTCATTATCCATTTTATGAGGTACACCTAGCAATAAGGTGCACTTAATAGACCGTCCCTAACCAGCAGTAAGAATTTCTAAATTTCTAAAGAACAGCTTGGCTTGAATGCACTATAATCAGGGAAATGCAAGTAAAACATGCCATTAAACGCAAAAAATGTCATGCCTGTTACACTCATGTTAACACTGGATTTCTTAGAATTTTTGCACAAAACTGCAAATCTGTCAGTCGTACTGAATAGGATATCTGCCAAATACTATTGTGCCTGTGCCCCTCTGAGAATACTCAAAAAAGTTCTGTTGGACTATGGTGTAACTGTAAAGACTAATCATTAACAATCCCACTACCGGGTGTTGCTCCAAAAAGGATTAGTTCCTTTTTGAGTCTGGTTAATCTACAGGTTTCTTCTTCATCTTGCCTTGATGGGATAGTTTTTGCTTGCCACTGTGGTCTCCTAAACCTACATTTGGATTTCTGCAATAATATCAGACAACTGATAGTCCTGTGGCGGTCCCTATACAGTGACATGGTGAAGAAATGGTGAAAACTTGCATACTATACGACAGGGCAGAAATGTTGTAAAGATGCCATGTTAACAGATTCTGACCTCTTTTTACCGTGTGCAGTTTCACATGCTCTTCCTGTTTCCATGTGGGTTTGCACTGGTTTCTACCCATTTCCCCCAAAACATGCATTTAGGTGGTCTAATGACACTAAATTGCCTGTAGACGTGACAAATGTGTGAATGTCAGACATTGTGAACTTTGCTTACTAAAACTGCAAGACAATCACCCTGATTAACAACTCACCATAATTATATTCCCAGCTTCATATCTATAAGTACTGCATTATCAGGACTGTCAGTCATCACATCATCCGTGTATGTTACACACACTACTGCTGTACAAAAAGCATAATATTGCACAATATTGTTATTTGCACTTCCCACACTTTATGTACATAACTGATCAGTCATATATTCTATATTCATATGTAATACTCACAATGTCTATTGTATCACATCTGTATTATCTTGTATATTATAAAGTTATTTATGTCTGTAATTTTGAGAGTCACAAACAGCTGGAACCAAATGCCTTGTGTGTGTCAACACACTTGGCCAATAAACCCTATTCTGATGTGTGAATGTGTGTGTGTACATTGTGACCTGCACTGAAATGGCAATTCATTCATGAATGAATATATGATTCAGTTCTAAATAACTTTGGAACAGGTTGTACATTATTTAAGTAATATACGTAATTAACACCTTTAACATTACTACTAAAATTAACTTATTTTCTATTCCCTGGCACATTACTCAATATTTCCGATTCACTTCTGATGATTTATTAGGTGGACTTGGGTGTCTATTTCTATTCACCCAGCTTCACTTGGCTTTTTTTTTTTTTTTTTTTTTTGCTGTTTTCTCTTTAAACATTAGTATCGTATAACAATAGACTTTCTTCCAGTAACTAAAGTATATAATAACTCATATGCCACATGCGGTCGTGTGCAAGATGAAATATATAATATTTAAAGGAACCCTAGTCAGACAGAGAGATGATTATTTTAGCTATTTAGCTTGGTAGCTATGTAGCGCCATGTAGCTTGGTAGCTATGTAGCTTGGAAGCTATGTAGCTTGGAAGCTATGTAGCTTGGAAGCTATGTAGCTTGGAAGCTATGTAGCTTGGAAGCTATGTAGCGCCATGTAGCTTGGTAGCTATGTAGCTTGGTAGCTATGTAGCTTGGTAGCTATGTAGCTTGGTAGCTATGTAGCTTGGTAGCTATGTAGCTTGGTAGCTATGTAGCAGTACACCAGCCAATTCACAACTATCTTTTTAAACATGGAGTCTACGCTATACATGCTAGCACACTAGCCATTAAGACGTTTATTCTACTCTTTCCACTGACAAAAGCATCAAATTGGGTGTATTCCAGCACGTATTCCGTAAAGCCCTTACCTCGGCAAAATAAAATCTCTATATTCCCGGCGAATTTGCTATTTACTTTGAAATAAGTTACAATCCTGTTTTATTGCTAACATTTAGCAACTTCCGGTATCTATGTAGTCATACAAGACGATTGACGATATACACGTGAGCCAATGAAAAGGCGGAATGTTATTTGGGGGCGGGGCCAGAGACAGAGGAGATTTCTGTTTTTTCTAATGCTAAAATATTTATGATTTTGACGTCAAATTAAAACTCTTAAACTGCTCACTGTTCTCTTTCTATCAGTATCTATATACTGTCTGTATATATTAATGGTCACATCAGTTAATGTATATAATGTTAATGTACAGATTATAATGTTTATAATGTAAAATCTTTAATTAAAAAATTATTTAAATGTAATGTTGAACCTTCTCTTCGTATTTACTATATTGTATACACACACACACACACACACACACACACACACACACACACACACACACACACACACACACACATACACAAATATATATATATATATATATATATATATATATATATATATATATATAATAAAGTTATATATTATTATTATTATTATTATTATTATTATTATTATTATTATTATTATTATTATTTTCTTCCACCACCAGAAGGGGGTGCAAAATCCTTTAAATGTTCTGTGTCTCATCTCAAAGAGATTCTAATATTCAAACGGCAGTGTAGTGATTCATCCATTGAATTGTGTTCAAAGGGTAGACAAATGTTTGTTTTTTTAAATGTGAGAAGACAAAATCGTTCTATTCTTGACTTACCCACACTGCATTCCAGCCAGAGTGTCGATCCACTCAATCTCTCCACCTTGTTTGCTGTGAGATGATTGTTTCTATGAAACAGACGGTTGTTTGCTTCCTTCCAGACTGAAAATAGCTGTTTTTTTTTAACATGTGGACTGAGATAAAGGAAACATAACGTTCCTGCGGGCCGCAGCACGCCCGTGCTGCACAATCCACAGCTCTCAGAAGTGTTTTTACACAGAGGGGTCGCAGGGTGACATTTGTTTAAAGAATTTTCCCATGGTGAAGCCACAAAGCACAAAAGGCTTCATGGTGGCCTTTCTAAACCACAGAGCAGGCAAGCGGACAGAGACTGCCCTACAACCTCTTTTGAAAATGTAATTTATGACACCTCATAAAGCTTATTCATGCTCATAATCTCTGTATGTAAACCAGAATAAACCAGAGCGGTGTCCCCTAGATAGTAAAGTCAAGGCTGCATATGTCAAATCCTGACTCTGATGTGGCTATTGGTCACACAATAAGCCAGTGGGAGTAAAACAAAAGCATTGAATTTCAAGTTTGACACATCAGGTTTTCACAAGGTAATCCCCATTCTCACACAACAGCTTTTCAGCATTCCTGTAGGAGGATCAAGAGAACTGCAACCAGTTTACCAAGTGAATAGAAGTTCTAATTTGCATGTTAACTGAAACAGCATGATAATTTGCATGATGTTATATTTATAATATCCAAGCATGTAATATTTTCGAAAGACATCACGTCCGTCTATCTATCTATCTATCTATCTATCTATCTATCTATCTATCTATCTATCTATCTATCTATCTATCTATCTATCTATCTATCTATCTATGTTTGTTTGTCTGTCCATTTTTCTGTAATGTAGTGGCCATTTAAAGCAAGTGACTGCTGTATTTTGTGATTGCTGCCCTCCCGAGTACAGACAAACAGACTGTGTGGTGTTCTAATGTGCTTAAGGCCAGTGCCTGGAGAAGAGCTGTGTTTTCTCAGATGCACACGCACACCACAGGCATATTTAAAGGCAACGAGAAATGCTGATTAAAGAGGAAGACAATAGGAAGCGATTGCTACAGAATGGTGGCCTTGATTTCCAGCACCCTACTCCGTATGGGTTTAAAATTGTGCCGTGAAACTTTTTGAATTAGCCCAGAATCTCTGGAATTTGTTTTGTGGCACCAACGCAGACCGGCTCTCATTGATCATAAGATTCTAGAGGATCAGAGGCTCACTTGACTGTCTTTGTTGTGTGCATCTGTGTATGCGTGCGTGCATGTGTGCATGCATGCGTGTATCTACAAAATCCACAGCAAAGAGTTTCGAAGATTGAACAATTGTTACAGAGAGGGTTAGATGATATGATCCCAGCTCTTTGGGTTTAATAGGACAGGCGCCCTTCTTTGGCCTGAAGACGCCGCTCTCTTCTGTGGTCATGGGCACGAAGGGGAAATCTCCTCTCACTGCAATTACCACTTAATGCAATTGTGCTTTTTGGAGACTCTTTTTCTCCCCTACTGAGTTTCTTTTTATTTTAAATTTATGCTTTCCTACAGATATTAAGAAGACTTTTTATATATCACATACATTCTGTATATAGAAGGAAAGAATAATAATTAATCGGACAAGTCTGGATGAGCTATGATCATACTTTGCTGACTAGAATTGGTTGAGTCTTTGCTGGAGTAAGTCAGAGGAATTTCACTGATTCACATGTGAACATTATATGTGTGCTTTATTAAAAATTAAAATACACAGTCTTTTTTTTCAGATTTGTCAATTCATTCATTTTTCCACATATACATACATACATACATATTTTTATTTTTTTACATGTGATTTAAATCTGATTTTTTTTACCCATCAAATTCTTTACACGTATTTTATTACTACACGTTTTTATTACTAGTTCATGTGTTCATTATCTATCCATCCATCCATTCTCTAAACCGCTTATCCAGTTGGTGCACAGGGAACCTGGAGCCTATCCCAGGAGTCTCAGGGCACAAGGCAGGGTACACCATGAACAGGATGTCTATCACAGGGCACAATCGCACACACACTCACACACCCATTCACACACTACGGACAATTTAGAGATCCCAATCAGCCTACAACACTTGGCTTTGAACAGGGGTAGGAAACCAGAGGAAACCCCTGAGGCATGGGGAGAACATACAAATTCCACACCCACATTCTGGAGGTGTGAGGAAAATAAGATTTTTTTTTACAATCATTTGTTTATTTTCCTTCTTATTAGCCATATATAGTCATCTCACATGGTTAATTTATTTTCACATTTTTTGTGTAACATGCAATCACATATTACGCATAACATCCTACCAAGCAAAAAGGATATGATTCTTCTATAAATTAGTCTCCAATCATCAAATAAGCGAAACAGCCACATCTCAATGTCACTGTCAGTTACACAAGATCATGTCCAACATCAAGCAGAGACAAGAAATAGCTTGTGTAAATTCTCTGATGTATACAAGACGTGCTCCAGTGCTAAAATGACGTGATTGTGTTTAGGACTGCGTGCATGCGCCGTTGTGTTTTTTGTGTATGTGGTTTGGACTGGTCTGTATCCGTGCCAAGGAGTGTGAGCTTTTAGTGGCCGAGTGAGTGAGCGTGTGACTGTGGTACACTGCTGTTTGGCTTCCTGCTGCTGCTACCTACGCTCCGGCCGCCGGTACTCTATGCTTGGCTGTAATGACAGGGCTAGCTGGATGTAATTAAGTTCAAACTTAGCACCATGGCAGCTGGAGCTGGAGGCCTGCAACCCTGACTATAATACACTCTGACCACAGTGTGACAGCTCTGAAAGTCTCGCCAAAACAGTGAAAAAAGCCTGAGGTTGCCTCTCACCTCTCCGTCTGAGGTTACACCACGCAGGCATGCCCAATACCTACCTTCAAAAATTTTATCTTATATCACCGGGCCTCTTTGTTTTTCTATTGCAAGTCACAATCACATACCAGGATGACACAAATTTTGCCTTGTATCAAATAACAGATCAAACAGCAGAACCTTCCGTCACCAGATCCTCAGCTCATCACTTCCACTCTTCTTGCACACCCTCCATAATCCTGTTCTCAGACCTTGAAGATTAACCTCTCTTTAAAATGCTCTGACACCTTTTTTTTTTTTTAGCCTCGATACTTATTACCTCTGCCCCAAAAGGATGTGTTAGAAGAATCTGTCTTCGATAATATGTCACTGTTTTTTTATGACGTGCTAATTTAATTATTAATATTATGCCAAACTTCAATGTACTGTAAAATATACATTATGTATGGCATAATCAGCCTGAACTGGTGAATTCTCACTGCAGAGAATCAGAGTTGATTCATTTTCAATTCCAGCAGCTGTGATACTGTGATGGACTGGTGTCTTATCCAGGGTGTGCCAGGGATAGAATCCACTGATACCCTGAAGGTAATTACAAAAAGTGACTGATAGTAACATTAGCTTTAATTCAAATACCAGGTTCACATCAATCCATTAGCTCTAATATATTACTGTTTCTATAGTAACAGCCAATTCACAGATGGAGATGGTGGACAATATTTTTTTTTATGTGTTGTTATTTAACAAAGATGAACAAATAATCATCGATATGTTAAAGCTAAAAGGAGTCCCTGAGATAGACCAGCATCATGTCCAGGGTCCATTATGTTCTTTAGCCCCGTGTCTCCTAAGATATACTCCAGGGTCCTTGCGACCCAGACGATGGATGGGTGAATGGATGGATGGATGGATAGATGGATGAGTCTCCAGGGTAAACCCTTTGTAAAAGTCAGTATGTTTTCCAAAACAGAAAAGTCTTCAGTAACACATATCACCAGCCCATCATGTCTTTTTCTAAAGCATCTTGTCATGAATTATTCCCTTCAATATATACTATACAAATACCATACATAAATATTATTATTCATTTGCTCTTTTGTTTTAGCTATTAACTGAATTCTTTCTTCTAAGACACATAGTTACATGACAGATTTAGATTAATACGCCTACAATCGCAAATGTAACTTTCAATACAAATTATATATTGATACAGCCCAGGGTAAATAGCAGAAATAAAATGTGAAGATTTGTCATTTTACAGTTTTGTGGAGTTGCAGAGAGATTAAAATATTGAAAAATACCTGTAAAGATGTGGAACTTGAAGCAACTCCCACTGTACAGTATATACCTCAAACAAATATCCCAGATAATATCTCCTACAAAGCAAATACAGCCTAGCAGTTGAAATTATTCTGCGACATTTGAGTCCTCGTGCAAAAAGCGTGCCGTTACATTGGCCAAAGGGATAAAATGAGATAAAATGAGTTATTCATTTTTTTGCTCTTTGCTCTCGATTTTATGCTCCTCTTCTCCAAATCATAAAAGATGAAGTCGTGTGTGATGTGGTCAGGGACTTCAGTCAGAATTAACTGATTACCGTAGAACTGCCAATCCAGTGAGTCATGGCACAGACATTCTTTTAGTTCTTAAAAATAGAAACCGGTTCTCTCTTTTTCGGATTTGTTTTTCTCATTGGATGACTGTGGGGCATCCTCTGTTGGTTTATGAGACTCGAATCATAACCAGATCCTTTTTTCCACGTTCTCTCTTTCCTTTCCTTCTGTTGTTGGAGCTTGTTTAATCTTGAGACGAAAATTGGCTTAGTGTGGGAACGACACAAGTCTTTAGGGACAGGGTTTGTTGTTTTAGTTTGCATGTTTCTTTTTTTCAAAGCCATGCGAAAAGCACTATCTGTGCCAAAACCTCATAAACTGAGATTAAAAAAGAGAGAGAGAAAGAGAGAGAGGGAGAGAGGAGGGAGACCACAGCACCGTGACAAAGATAGGGCCTGTCTGCTACGAAAGAGCTTTACAAATGACAATCTTCCAGAGGAAAAAAGAGAGAGGATGACAGTGTTTCGGGGGAGAAGGCTAAAAGGGAAAGAAATGCGTTTGGAATTGGGGGACAAAGGGGAGGAAACATTCCCCTGGCCACATTAAAGAAATAAAAAAGAAAACAAACAGAAAACATGTCTGACATGAAGACACTGGTTTCTGTGGCGACAGACAATGAGTGCTTGTGGCTTGGTGAGGCCTGAGCAGCCTGTCTGTGTCGCGGCACCAGCGAGAGTTACCGCAGTCAGGCCTTCGATCAGGGCTCTGTACTGTGGGAACAGTGCTTGAAAGAGACCTCGCCGGGGGCCACAAAAAGGCCCTTTTTGCTTCTTCTCATTGGCTTTTCCCTCCGTATTTATCTTTCTGGAGTCTGGATGAGGTAAGCATGGCTCAGTGGGTAAACAGCAGAGCCGACTTTCTCTCCCAGAGCCAGGCTCCTCTCACACTCTTACACGCTGCGAGCGGCGTCCAAGATGCTCACTGTCTCTCTGATAAATAATGCCAAACATTTGATGTCATGAAAGGAAATCTTTTGATACTTAACAGATACTAGCGTCACTCATAATATGCGGAACATGTGATGGGAAGGAAAATAAGCAGGACACACACATCTTGCACACTGGAAACGCTCGCCCATAAATAAACACACGCACATGCACACACGCACAAGCTCAAATCCTAAAGAGTGGCAAGACGTGACAGAGGAACACTTTAGAGGACTAACACTAACAGCGGCAGAACAGACGAGATAAGAGCCTGTGGAATTCCACTGTAGTCTCTTCTCTTCATGGACTCACACGTCTTGTGTTGAAAGAAATGTTGTATTAGACATTTTTTTATGTCTTTATAAATCCCATGCAAAAACAATGACACTATAAACTACTATTTATAATTAGTACATCGTTTTACTTTCCTTTTTTATTTTGTATTAAATAATTTTGAAAGAGCATGGAATTTTGTAAAAAAAATTATTTTTAATTACTTTCTAATTATTTCTATTTATGATTTAAATAAAAAAGGTAACAGTAAATAATAAAAAGTGAATCCTATTAGAGTGTGAACGCATAAAGTTCCAAAATTTAGCCAAGTTTCACTTAAAACTGGAATGTTGGTATAAACACAAAAACCCCCACAGAGACAAGACTGTACACATCCAACAAACAACAAAAACAAGTCATATTTTAACATGCAATCTTCATTGTATTGAGGTCCTTGTGTTGAGGTCATTTCACCAGGATTTAACAAGAAAAAGACATACTGTTCATATACACAGATCAATGTTGTGTGATATCAAATTACACAATAAAATATATTTATACACAAATTTCCTAATATGTGAGTGATAAGAATCTTGAAAAAGTCCTGAATATTTTCAAAGCTTTGCTAAGTTCAAGCTTAATGTTTGCTTGCATAGCTAGACTTACATTACTGTAGTTTGTGTTGCCTAATTTTAACTACATTTTAAAACAGATTCACTGATTTTAGAATCACTGATTTTCTATTTCTAAAATAATGACACAAATGCCAAAGTAATGAGTAATGTATGAGCTTCCTTGATTCCGCAAGTAGTTTTATGTTGTGTTTTTGTAGGATACATATCTCATTTCTATCTCATCTCTACATATCTCATATCAATCATTTATTCTTACACAACTGATCATTTGATTTCCAGCAAGAGCCTTGACCCTTACGCCAGACCCCAGCAGTGGTACATATATATATATATATATATATATATATATATATATATATATATATATATATATATATATATATATATATATATATATATATATATATAACATTACTTAATATGCAGAATGTGTGATTTATGACTTTATTTATTAAAGTATTGGCTTAATATTTTTGGTTGTTTCTAAAACTAAAGTTATTTGGCCAAAATATCTACAATGCTAAAACAAGGATTTAAATCTACATGAGCTCAGTTGTTGGTGTGAGATGCTGCAGTTAGAGAATTCCCAAAATGGCAAAAGCTTGATTGAAACAGTTTTATAACCATTCAGCAGTCCCTTTGTATCTTTTACCTTCTCTGTTTTCTATTTGATCAACTCCAGCATGTTGTCTTCTCTATTCCCATGCAACATTTGCTAACTGATATCTATCTATCTGTTTATTGTACCACTGTAAAATTCTTTCCTGTTGATTTGTTCTCAGAATTTGTTGATTAAATTTCACTAACAGCAGCTCGTCTATAATGACTGCTTGAATTTTTTTTTTAACATGAAGATTTTTTTATTGCAAGGATTGTATGTACGACAATAGCCCTATATGGAAGGAGTCTCCAGTGTCACTACTTTGTGACAGTCAGAAGGAAAACTGTAACTTTTTCAAAAGTTATCCAAAGAGGGAAAGAAATCAGAAAAGAGGGTTTTACACTTCATGGGTTCTTCGTAACATGACAACCTGAGAGAGAGAAAACTATGAATAACTTTTTATAGCTATTATAACTTTATATTATAACTTGCTTTTTGTCTTTTTGCCACATATTTTTAATAACAGAAAGCCCTGTTTTGTTATATTCATTACATAACTAACCCTATAATAAATAAATGTTGCACTTGAAAAACTTGAAAAGACTTTTGCTATTTTAAGAAATTCAGAGGCTGGTAGACAAGGCTTATTTCCTGAAGAATCGGAAAGTTACTTGCAGGAGTTTTGGTGTCAGGTGCGTGAATAAAAATAATCTTATTCGACTGAATGACCAGTAAGAATATTTTTTTTCTCTTGGAGAGGAAAAGAAATGTATCAGATGTGGGGAACTATGCAAAAAAAAAAGTGTTTTAGGACATAATGTGATTTGCTTTTGTGTGCATGCTTCAGTGTGTGTGAGAATGTCATGGAAATATGAGCTTGTTAATGTCAATTGCAGAAGTGGCCTTGTTGTGGTAAAAAACAAGGGAACACCGAAAGCACTGAAGTGGCCAAGAAAACACGCCAAGAATTCACCCCCTACTTAGCGTCAGCATTCAGTTAGTTCTCTTGTCCTCTATTTTCCTTCAAAGACTAATTTTTATAAATCGAGTTTCTATAGTATAAATCTGTTCTGTACTTTTGCTTTTCCATTTCCCAGGCCGCTTTTTCCTCCATAAGCTGAGGAAGACGTGTGCAACGGAACACCTCAAAAACGCTGAAGGTCAGACGGATGGACGAGATGAGAGTAAAGGCAAAAAGGCCGAGGAACCATTGTGAAGGAAAAATACTCCGAATAAAATGAAGAAAATCACTCTTTTGAAGTGGAGCAGTGATAAAAATAACAGCAGTGACATTGTGGAGGACTGACTTCATAGATCTCTCTGCTGCTTTCTTCTTGTTTTCAGACCAAGGGCTAGAAATAAGATCCAGACATAAGCAAAGTAAGGATTGGTAATGAAAGGAGATGGAGTCTGGGGGATGAAGGGAAAAGGGGATCTCTTTACATTTGTCTTAACTCATACACCACACCATAAGCTTCTGGCGACGGTCAAACACTATGTTTCTGCTTTATTGCTAATGACATCCACCATCGCCTTCTGACAGCACTAAAGAGGCTGCAAGAGTCTCAAGGAGCATAGACTTTTACACACTTTTACAACAAATCCTGTGAAACAAAGATGCATGAGAGAAGTGGTTTAGAGAAACAGAAAGGCTGTGTTTAGTTCCGTGTATGTGCCTATAATGTATAACGCATGCGTTCGTCTTTATCCACATCAGCATGAATCCAGGACTGATCCTGGGAACACTGGGTATGAGAAAGGACTACACTTTTGACGCTATAGTATGGCAACATGTGCACACACTTTCACAATTATGGGCAATTTATAGTCACCAATCTAACTAAATGCAAAAATGAATAGAATCTTTACACAGGCGACAATCAGAGCTCTGGATCCAACCAATGACATTGAGAATTTCAATAAAAAATGTGATATAGCAATTTCTATCATATGTTTTTTGGTTTTTTAGTTATTGTTCAGACAAAATACCTTTACACCTTACTTTTACTTCAATTACTGTAATATTTATTTAATATTAATTATATATTACATATTACCTGCTAATGATATGATTTGTTTTGGCATATGAACTTGTCATATGAAATTTACCATACTGTCTGATGGCACAGTAGTTACACACTTCAGCTCTAAGTTCAGATCAAAGGATTCAGAGGATATAATCCCTACTACTGACAAGAGATTAGCAGACAAATCCTCAGTGGCAGCAAGTGTGAATGAAGCATGGTGCAAGGAAAAGAGCTGACTGGCTTTGCTCATCACCAATCTAATGGTGTGAGTGAATGAAGAATGTTTTAAATCAATCAGTAGCCCATTATAATCACACTGTAAATGTGATCGCTGTGTAGCAAAGACTTCCAAAAGTATAAACCAAGAAATTAAATAAGGGATGATCCAACTTACCTTCAAGTTATCTGAATCTGGCTTCCATAACAACACCAGCAGTCAGCCTTATGGATACCATGTGTTACATCTGATGTAGACTACAGCTTACACGCTGCACCAACTTCAAACACAAATGTAAATGCAAAGATATAGTTATGTATGTGTGGCTCAAGCAGCTAAGGTTCTGGGTTGTTGATCAGAGGATATTTCAGTTTATATACCTGAGCAATTGAGGGTTAAGGGCCTTGCTTAGGGGCCCTGCAATGGCAACTTGGTCGACCTGGGATTTGAACCAATGACCTTCTAATGAAGTAGTCGAACACCTTAACCATTGAGCTACCACATCCCTGCCACTGTTGGGCCCTTGAGCAAGGCCTTTAAACCTCTCCAAAGTTGGGACATGTGAAGAAAATTTTTTAACTGTGTTTAACTGTAATGTATATGTGATAAAATAAAGGCTTCTATAAGTTCTTCTATAGTTATGGTTGCACTGGGCCCATCTTTCCCATGTCAGAAAACTTAAAAATGACCAGTTTTACTTCTGAATGTTGAAGTGCAGAGACGTACATTTTATACATTTATTTACTGAATGTGAAGCATCTGCAAGATCACCTGTTTGTTACTATAGAAACAATATTAGATTAGAATGAGTACAGTACAGTGAAATAAATACCTTCACTCATGCACCCAGATCTCTAGAGTGTGTGAATTCACCATTTATTATCAATCAAAGCGTTGTCCGTAGTTCATTGTTTTATATAGTCGGATAATCAGACACTGAGTACTGTATAATATTACACATTATAATAACAGCGCATACAACACGGCACTGAGAATGAGGTAAATGCAAAGAACAGCGGCTATGCTAAGATTATGCAACCATACCAAAGTATTGGGCAACATGAGCAAAAGATTTCTTCACTAATGGAACCTCATAGGACACTGACACTCCCAGTAAACTGTAGACAGGGCATGGGAGGACACTGTTGCTCTCTTTCACACACACACTCACAGTGTTAAGAGTATGTGTGTGAGTGAGAGACAAAGAGAGAGAAAATCCAGTCAGAAGTCACCATTCCCACAACTGTATTATTATCCTTTGAGAGAGATGTAGCAACTAATTAAAAAGACTCTGTGTGTGTGTGTGTGTGTGTGTGTGTGTGTGTGTGTGTGTGTGTGTGTGTGTGTGTGTGTGTGTGTGTGTGTGTGTGAGAGAGAGAGAGAGAGAGAGAGAGAGAGAGAGAGAGAGAGAGAGAGAGAGAGATACCCTGAGAGTGAGAAGCAAACAAGAAATGAAGCGGAAGAAAGACAGAAGAGACTAATTAAAAGGAGGAAAAATGACAGAGGAAAACAGAGAAGGGGAGGGCTGATCAGTGCTGGGAAGGAGGGTGAGAGCGTGAGGAGGGTAAAAGAGAAGAAGAGCCAAACTGGCAATTCTGCCAAATTGCCTGACTTTGCCTTTGGAGAGAGAGAGAGAGAGAGAGAGAGAGAGAGAGAGAGAGAGAGAGAGAGAGAGAGAGAGAGAGAGAGAGAGAGAGAGAGAGAGAGGGAGACTGAAACTGGTGCCTTTGTACAAAAGGGATCAAGAGAATGTAATTTGGCAAGTGCCGGAGCATAGAGGTCTATTGAAGAAGAAGACAAATGAGGACCAAGCTGAAAGAGCAAGAGAACACTAATAAAGAGTCCCCAAACATAGACATTTTATTGTGAGAGGGAAAAGGCAGAGACAGAGGAGAGAGAGAGTGAGAGAGAGAGAGAGAGAGAGAGAGAGAGAGAGAGAGAGAGAGAGAGAGAGAGAGAGAGAGAGAGAGAGAGAGAGAGGCGTGTTGCTGCCCCGGACTGTCTGATTTACTTTCAGTTATTTGTGGAGGGCAGAAGATCTGCTAAAATTCCAACCGAGGATCAAGTGCTGTTCTGGTTCTTCAACTCTACACAGTTCACCTGGTCAGAAGAGAAGAGCTCCTGAACCATGAAGAGACCTCATGATTACAGCTCTCCAGATTCAGATGCAGACGAGCTGATCGACGTTGGGCAGGAGGACAGTTACTGGTGAGGACTAAACTTACACATAAGCTCACCTGGAGTTTCACCTTTTCTCCTTAATCCTGCAGAGGGCACTGCCCAGTAGCAGGGACTGAGCAGGTACACTTATCGCAGGTGGAATGTGCATGCGTTCAATCCTGACAAAGTTGGAATTTTTTTCTCTCACCTAAATTTAGTTGTCATAAACTGGACTGTATTTACTGTGATGGTTCCTGAAAACTGGACGTATATTAGAGAAACTCCAATAAGAACGAATTGGTAATTTAGAAAATGTTTAGAAATCTGAGTGGTAGCTCGTGGTTTTTGGCCATTAATTGGAACTGCTCAGCTAAACCAGGAAAAGGAACTAGCTACAGTTCATCATTGTATGTTAAGTATAGGCTTCATTGTATTTTAAAGACGAGAAACCTAATTATCGAACATCTTAAAGTTATACCTTAAAGAAGAAGGCAATTTGGGAGTACTTTTCATTCATAACCAATTAAATGAATGAGAAAATATCATGAAATTTAAAGCAATGCAAAGTATATGCAACAAATATTCTATATTTTCTATATTTACATATTCTATAGTTTTTCAGTGTTTTTGTTTGCTCAATTTAGCAGATCACAAAAGCAAGTTGCTTCATGCATAATAATAATAATAATAATAATAATAATAATAATAATAATAATAATAATAATAATAATAATAATATGAGGATTCTGACTAAACTAATTACTGCAACTTATTTGAAGATTTATCTTTCATGTCTTACATTTTAGTACAATTTTAGTACTACAGTACAATATTACTTTTATATTATGCAGTCTATATTTCAGAAGTGGATGAAATGGTGCTCATGTGTATTTGCTTCAGAAACAAAACAGTGCGTGGCTAAAGCCTGACTCCACTTAGATAATTATTATTCCTCATTGTGGCATCGATTAAGCCTAACTGGGAATGTTTACTGAATCCAGCGCTCTTCAAAAAGACACTATATTGAGTTTGCTTCATGGTGCCTTGGACTGCACGGAAAAGGCAGTCATTACTCTTCAAGTCTGATCGGCCTGTATTCAGTCGCCATTGTATAAAACCGTGTATTGACCTCTTGGAAAAAAACAGTCTGCTCATTATATAATGTAATTTAATTCACTTTCTAAATTGTCATTGTATACTCGTATAATCACATCGTATGGTGACATTCTTCAGAATTTGACATGCAAATGTTGAGTTTCCTGGAATACTACAAGAATTGCTGAGGCTCCAATGATAAAATATCACATTATTTTTAATATAAGCAAAGATTCAGCTCATTTAAACAGCATTGGAATGTAAATAAAGAGAGATTGGAATTATCCTTGTAAATATAACATTGAGTGTAAATCACTTTTATTTGGCCAGAAGGTGTTGATTAGTTTTCTATAACAGCATCGCTGACAATACATCCAGTTTCACATAAATCACAGGTTTTTATTAATGTGCTTGTTTAAATAGTTATTTCACTGGATTTGTACATGGGCTCCACAAATATTTAATCAGTTTAATAAATATCTTAAATTAAAAGTTTATATTTTAAGTATTATATATATTTTTTTTATTATTATTATCATTTCTATGGAGGTTTTTTCATTTTATTTTTTAAAGTGTAACGTTATTCAACAATTATGGAACGAGGCTCTGCTATGTAGAGTCAGAGGTTACTGACTTTAATGGAAAAAGAAATGATAGACCATCAAGGAACTAGATCATTTTGGGTATTATAGTGAATATGATAATAGGAACAAACCAGTTTCACTGTGCATCCGTGTTGTGTAATTTTAAATGATTTGTTAATTACTGTGGAAAAAGTGGAATAAAGCACTGTGTAATGTGCTGGTCTTTTTTAAAAAAATAATTAACAGCTGGTTGATTGGATGAATATTCACATACTTTAAACGAACAGTAACCCGGATTCAGTTACCTAATGACGCCTTGACGATCAAAGGTCAGTGTTAATTTAACAGTGTTAACTCAGGTGCCCTTTGGAAATTATAGATTGTTATTGCAGTCAAGATCACAGGTCAAAGCAGATCTGGATTACTTGTTGGTTACATTTTCTCATAAATATTAATGTAAGTATCCAACACCGTTTGAACATGAGCAGACTTCTAGTCTCCTTTCATCCTTAACTGTCTTCATTCTTCCACTCTGTCATGTCAACTTTTTATTTTTTTCTTTATATATCTGTCACAGCTTTGCAGACAAATCAAGAGCAGATTTAAAAATTGTTCTCAGTTCTTCCTTTGAAACACACCATAAAGAAGTTTCATAAGTACATGTTTTAAGGCTTTAAACTGACATGTGCAAATTACGTACAGTCATGGAAACGTTTAGTTCTCTGTAAGAAATGTGTGTCTGAAGTAATAAATATCCGCGCTGGCGTCACGTTATGTTTTAGTTTAGAGATCAAACGTCATAACATAATGAGCATGTCTCTGATCAATTATGGTCTTTAGATGGGAGTAAATATGCTTAAGTCACCAGGAACACACAAGCAAACAAATGGTGTAATGATTCTGGACGAGAGCAAACCAGATCCACACCGAGAGAACCTTCAGAGGATTGAAGAAGACAGAGTGTACTGTATGCAAATCCCATTGTACTATCGTGCCCTACAGATATTTAATCATCACAACTTCAAAAAAATTTTATATATATTTGTTGTTTTTTTTTTAGATGCAAGAAGCGTATCATATCAGCCAGGCGCTCCTGTGTCTCGTTGGTCTTTGAATTAAATTAGATTGAGTTTGATGATGTGCAACTATGTTTCTGCATTGTATTAAGCACAATAATGACAACAATATGCAATGACATCAAAGCCTGTAATCTGTCTTTCTTTTGCTCTTTCTTTCTCTATTGCACTCTTTTCTTTGTGCATTGCTGTCTCAGTTCTGTCACTGGGTCCATGTCTCCCGGCAGCACTTCACAGATCCTAGCCCGCAAGAAGAGAAGAGGGGTAAGTTTATTCTTATTCTTACTCTCTTTTTTCTGGTTTACCCTTTGCAGACATCATATTATCTAGGACATGCAGAATATAGCATTCTGATTTTTATTTTTATTTTATTTTTACATTTTGTAGATCATTGAGAAGAGGCGCAGAGACAGGATCAACCATAGTCTGTCAGAGCTCAGGAGACTCGTCCCCAGCGCCTTTGAGAAACAGGTATAAGAGACATTAATGAAACACACTCATGAGTTTTGATAAGTAAACAGTACTGGATAGATCATTAGTTTATATTTTTTAGAGGCTCGGTGCTAAGTGAACTGCTATGGCCACAAAACCATTAGCAAGCCTTCCCCTTCACCCCATCTGACTCCAGCATGTCTGTTAAAATGAGTTTCAGAGAAAAGAGGCAGAGTTTTTAATAATTAAAACAGAAAAGCAAAAAAATGGCTCCTGAGTGTCGTTCACCAATTGTCAGGAAATTACAGGTTTGAATCCCATTGATTATACAACCATCGGTCAGTGTGATGTGTGGGTATGTGAGACCTAATACTCTCTCTCCCCTGTCAATCACAGAGGTACAGAATCTCATGTAGGCATGTGGAAGTGGGCAGATAGCTACAGTATTTCCACTTAGTGTGTTACAGCCTGGGATACAGCATGAGCAGCAGATGGAAAGGCTTATCTGGCTTTACTTGTCACAGAGGTAGCATGTGTGCCTTCACCTTAACCACTTAGTAGCTGTTGTATGATAGAGAAGAGCTGGCTAAAGTGACTAAAGTAATGGAGGAATAATTGCAAAAAGAAAAATTTTAAAGTAAAAGAGGGGGAATGAATAGAATTATTCAGTTTGATATGGCAGTCTGATGAGTAATTTAAAGGAATGAAAAGTAATTTTAAACACTTAACAAAAGGAGTCATTATACAAAAACATGTCTATCATCTGCAATTTTCATTTTTTTAATTACTGCATGTAAGGAGATTTAATTCACTCTTCCTTACTTGCTTCCTTATGTTAGGGGTCATCTAAACTTGAAAAGGCTGAGATTCTTCAGATGACAGTGGATCATCTCAAATTGTTGCATGCCATGGGTTCGAAAGGTGAGTGGTTTAATCCTATTTTCTGCATTTACTTAAGAGATTAAAGCTGTGTACTAAAATGCAATGATATTACCTTGAAGGTTATTTTGATGCTCGTGCCTTGGCAGTAGACTATAGAACGTTGGGATTTCGTGAGTGTGTGGGTGAGGTGGTGAGGTACCTCAGCTCTCTGGATGGTGCAGATTCTTCAGATCCTATTGGTGCCCGTTTGGTGTCCCACCTGAGTCAGTGTGCCAGTGAGCTTGACCCTCTGCATCAGAGCCCAGCCACGCTGGCCTTTCCTCCTTGGCCTTGGGGCTCCTTTCCTCAGCTCAGTGCCTCCTCAAGCCCAGCCTCTCCTTCCACCTTTCCTCCTGCCAACCGCCGAGACATGGCCACTCATGCTGCTGCAACTCTCCTGGCGTACCCCTCACCAACCGTGTGTTTGGCACCGCTGGGAAACCAGGGGGCCCTTTTAAGTCCTGCATTATCTCCAGTGCACAGGATGTCCTCTGTTTCATCGCACCCTCATAGACTGGCAATGCCATCCACAGAGAGCTCGACTGTTCCTTCACCTTTGCATTCTATCCCACCTCGTTCTCATAACTCCTCCTCCCCCTCCTCTAATTCCTCTTCATCCTCCCCTTCCTCTTCATCCGCTGGTCATCCTCAGGTTTCTTTCAGACCCTTCGTTGCTCTGAGGTCTCCAGCCGAACTGATAAGGATCAGCAAGTCAGCGCACACTTGGGGAACAGAGATCGGGGCCTTCTGATTCATCCAACTTAGTGGACTTTTTACAAATATGCAACTAATACCTTGTTGGGACAAGGAAGCTATGATATCACCAGTAATATCCATTTTGATTATAGCCATTACAAACTGTTAAGAATGTATCATCTAAGCACTCCCTATGCTGTTACCTAAAAATGCAAAATCCAAATAGTGTCAAGTGAACAATGCAAATAGTGATACATCCGATTTGAAATGCAATTATACCTATTATTTAAATCAAAAGAGGTTTTAACGCAATGCTTTATCATCATAACAGAAAAGTGTGACTGGTGAAAAGTTACAGGTGATAAAAATGTGCCTTTCTCAATATAAACACAAAACAATATCAACACTAATTCCATTATCCCTACTAATGTATTTTCCTGTTTGTTTGCTTATTCGTTTCCTCAGACACTTAAAATATGTTTATTCAGATTCATCTATGTTATCCATTTGACATGAAATTGCTTGTGGAGATTTCATAAAGACAAAAGTGCCTTTTCAAATCAGTGTTTTGCATCATTGTTCTTTGGTTGAGCTTGACAACTAACTCCCAACCATTAGGTGGCAGCAGAGTAATTGTACATAAAAATGATCTACATGAAACCAGAAAGCTTGTAGTCAGAATATGATAGAGAAGAAAATGAGTCTCATATGTCAGTGTTAGGTCACTGTGTTTCTGGCATTAAGCATTACTCTAAGCTTGATGTGGCTTTGAGATGGATTACATTCACACTAGAAACCATCCTTCGGGGTGAAATATAATCAACATGCCACGTTTTCTCGAGCTCTCTCAGAGAGGATGATGGGTATGTTGGAGGGAGGAAATGAAATGTGTTGATGGTTTACTGACTTTTTTCGCCATCTCTTAACTCATCCTCTGATTATTGCTCAACAGTCTGAACACTGTAATTTGACTGAGGCTTTACTGTGTCTCAGATTTGTCCTTAAGCATGCACAAAGACAAAAAAGGTATATACTTGCCAAAGACATGACACCATGGTACTAATGACCCTTTACTCATTATTAATGACAGCACAGAAAGCTAATTATACACAGTAAGGAGAAAAAAACATTTTCAACACAGGAAAAAGAGGTCAATGAAGATGAATGAATAAATGCTGGAACCTGGCATCCCTTCTCATTTACTTCTGACATTCACTGGCCTCTACATTAAAGTAAAATCTTTGGTTCACACACAAATTTAGACCCTACAGGATCCTAAGGCACACACCTATTCTCAAGCTTTTTTTGTATATACAAGTTTAATGCTAGAAGTTATACTGTACGTTATCATAACACATTATTTGTGTCAGGTGTGAATATGTGTAATGAATTCATTACTATACTACATACATCAGTACATAACTATAGATACAGTTTTGTATTAATTATTGTAATTAATAAATTTGTAATGTTAGTTAAACAATAAAATGTAGGATGTAGCTGCAGTTTTCTCTTCAGGCTGGACTGACTAGTCAGAAGCTGGTACAGAGTATGAACTGGAAAACATCACTGTACATCCTAACTACAACAAAAGCTGTATATACAGTGATAATGCCCTGATTAAATGAAACAAGAAATTTAAAAGGGGACACCAAAACAAATATTTTCTGTTGTTTCTCCAGTTAATATTTGACTGATATACTATACAATTTAATGTCTTAGTGGTATCAAATCAATACGCTAATAATAAAGAGTAAAATGTAATTAATTAAACAGATAGAAGTTGACCTGCTATGACATTACTACCTGTCACACCTCTTCAGGTGCCCGTAGGTCAGCTGCAGGGTCATCAGCTGACCCCTGGTGGTGGAACAACTTCTGCAACTGGACCTCAGGTGAGGTTTTACTAGCCCAACACTTCTACTTTCTCCTTTCCTTGAGACAAAAGCTGCTCTTCTACAGTAAAACTCTTCAGTCAAGACTTTCAGGGCATTCTGCTGATTTGCTCCAGTTACTCCTAAATCCCTCAGTGGTAGGTATTTCAGCCTTGTCCTCTCCAAGGCAGCTTCTATTTAATCCTCACATTGGAAAGTTAGCTCTATGAGAATCTCACTCATGGTGCCACTGAACTACATCATTATATCAGGGTTGAGATTTGTGTTGGGTGATTTCACTTAGGAGCTGGATCATTCTTTAGTCCTGGTACAATGAAATCATTTACAAGTCTTCTTTGATGAAGTGTGTAACGTGTATTTTTGGGCGTACAGTATCTAAGCCCCCATGTGCAATTGTATATGTGTAATAAATGAGAAAAAACATGGGTGAGATTTAGACACCAAAGAGTGATGTTTATTGGTTTAACAATGATTTTATACAAATCATAACCAAAGTGTTCATCAGTTAATAGAATCAAAATTTTAATCAGAATTAAATAAAAGAAAATACACCACGCTAGAAAAAAACAAACAGTTATATTCAATTCAATTCAAATTTATTTGTATAGCACGTTTAACAATGGACATTGTCTCAAAGCAGCTTTACAGAACATAAGAAACACAATACAAAAAGTTTAATGTTATACATAGATTAATATTATACAAATGTTCAAAATTAATTTTAGACTTATTTTAAAGTGTTTGTATTTATCCCAGTGAATAAACCTGAGGTGACTGACACGACTGTGGCAAGGAAAAACTAATTTAGATGGAAAAGGAAGAAACCGTGAATGGAACCAGTCACAAAAGGGAACCTCATCCTCATTTGGGTGACACTGGAGGATGTGATTATAAATATACAGTTTGGCAATTGTGTATTGATGAGGAGGTTGTTGTCCTCAAACACCACATATAGTTGGCATTTCCTCTTAGAATGTCTGAATACTTCATGAATCAGTGAGCTGGAGATGTAGCAACTGGAGCTGCTACATCTCTAGATGCCTCAGAATCCTCACAGAATCGGCCTCATTTTAATGAATGTCTTAAATCTTCATGACACTGAACACAATTGGAACTGGTAAAATATCTGGATGTTTCAGGATGGGTAGAAAAAGAGAAGCAGTGGAGAGAAATTATTGTAGCTGCTGTTCATAATATAAGCAAGCACTAGATTATAATGTGCATGTATGTACTAGAGCACATTTAATCTACATTTAAACAGGGAAAATGTGTCTGAGCCCCAAACACTGTCAGGAAGTTTATTACTGTACCTATATACAAAAATGCTCTAGCGCCTTTATATTCTGGGAACTACCAGAAGTCCTGAGTTTGTGAAGGATTGTGGCATGTTAGAAGACTGGTTGGATACCTGTGAACTATATTTAACCATTTAAAGCCTTGTACTGTGTGCAAGTAGCAGCAGCTTCTAATCAAGTCTAAACTTAACAGGTATAAAGTGTAGGGATGATAAAATTGGGGTGATATGATAATTTTTTTTTCAGGAAAAAAAATGACTCACCCATGTTGGTCTTTCAGCAAAGAATGAGCTGCTTACCCAACACAGTTGGTGGAAAAATCCAGAAAAGATAAGAACCAAGAACACTTAATTTTTTTAATATTCTGTGTACCGGAGGTTTGTTTATAATGTTGACATTGTGCTTGAAGAATGATTGATAATGGTGTTCGGTAAACTCCCAACTGTCCGGGAAGAAAAGGTGGTGAAACATTGTAATAACCAAAAGCACAACCAAGGTCATAGAGCCTGATAAGGAGAATTGTATAAACGGACATGATCCACGTTTTGTGGAAGCATGGATGTTGTGTCAGAACAGTGCTGATTGTTTGGATCCGCACTGATCATTAATAAACTCTACTTTTACTCTTTGCACCATCCAGACAGTTCTGTCTTTTCTTTATTTCTTTATCATGCTAGATTGGGCTAATGGTGTATAATGGGTCAATTAGTTTATTGTATTTGTTATGTAATTATGAGATAAATTATAATACAAAACAGTGTGGTTTGATGTTCATATATGTTTAGGCATATACTGTAGACTGTTATCTTGCATTTCTTCAGACACAGATGCATTGTAAAAAATGTTCCTGTCAAACCCTCATTAGAATAACATTCTGACACGGACACCTTATGATATTGTTGAATAAAATACAAACATTTTGGCAATTCAGTGTGGAATTGGAAGTTGACCAGAAGTTGACCATCCATCAAATATTTTTTTAATTAATGTGTTTAATGTTAATAAAAAAAAAACCCTGAACTATTAATTTATTTGTATTTCCTTATACATTGCCCCTCCTTGAACCGCCACCTTATTGTGGTGGAAGGGTTTGCGTGCCTGAATGATCCTAGGAGCTATGTTGTCTGGGGCTTTCTGCCCCTGGTAGGGTCTCCCAAGGCAAACAGGTCCTAGGTGACAGGCCAGACAAAGAGCGGTTGAAAAACCCTTATGAAGAAAATTAACACAAGATCCGTGACGTCGCCCGGTATGGCGCAACCGGGGCCCCAGCCTGAAGCCAGGACCGGGGTTGGGGCTCGTATGCAAGCGCCTGGTGGCCAGGTCTTTCCCCACGGGGCCCGGCCGGGCTCAGCCCGAAGGAGCGACATGGGGCCGATCTCCTGTGGGCCCACCACCTGCAGGAGAAACCGTAAGGGGTTGGTGCAATGAGGATTGGGTGGCAGTCGAAGGCGGGAGCCTCGGCGACCCAAACTCCGGACACGGAATCTGACCCTAGGGACATGGAATGTCACCTCGCTGGGGGGGAAGGAGCCTGAGCTGGTGCGGGATGTTGAGAGACACCGACTAGAGATAGTTGGGCTCGCCTCCACGCACAGCTTGGGCTCTGGAACCCAACTCCTCGAGAGAGGCTGAACTCTCTACTACTCTGGAGTTGCCCGCAGTGAGAGGTGGCGGGCTGGTGTGGGCTTGCTCATAGCCCCCTTGGCGTCTCTGGGAGGGGTGTTAGAAAGTGCCCTGACCGGGGACTCCGTCGTTCTACTGGGGGACTTCAACGCTCACGTGGGCAGCGACAGTGACACCTGGAGGGGCGTGATTGGGAGGAACGCCCCCCCCCCCCGAACTGAACCTGAGTGTTGTTCTGTTATTGGACTTCTGTGCTAGTCACAGTTTGTCCATAACGAACACCATGTTCAAGCATAAGGGTGTCCATCAGTACACATGGCACCAGGACACACTAGGTCGGAAGTCGATGATCGACTTTGTGGTTGTTTCATCTGACCTCCGGCCATATGTCTTGGACACTCGGGTAAAGAGAGGGGCGGAGCTGTCAACTGATCACCACCTGGTGGTGAGTTGGGTCTGATGGCAGGGGAGGAAGTTGGACAGACTTGGCAGACCCAAACGTACTGTGAGGGTCCGCTGGGAACGTTTGGCAAAGTCTGCTGTCAGAGAGATCTTCAACTCTCACCTCCGGCAGAGCTTCAACCAGATCCCGAGGGAGGTTGGAGACATTGAGTCCGAGTGGACCATGTTCTCCACCTCCATTGTCGATGCAGCCGCACAGAGCTGTGGCCATAAGGTCTCCGGTGCCTGTCGTGGTGGCAATCCCCGAACTCGGTGGTGGACCCCGGAAGTAAGGGATGCCGTCAAGCTGAAGAAGGAGTCCTATCGAGCCTGGTTGGCTCGGGGGACTCCGGAGGCAGCTGATAGTTACCGGAGGGCCAAGCGAGCTTCAGCCCGGGTGGTTGCAGAGGCAAAAACTCGGGTCTGGGAGGAGTTCGGTGAGGCCATGGAGAAGGACTATCGGTTGGCCTCGAAGAAATTCTGGCAAACCGTCCGGCGCCTCAGGAGGGGGAAGCAGTGTCCTGCTCACACTGTTTACAGTGGGAGTGGGAATCTGCTGACTTCGACTGGTGACATCTTCGGACGGTGGAAGGAGTACTTCGAGGATCTCCTCAACCCCACCAACATGTCTTCCATTCAGGAAGCAGAGGCGGAGGGCTTGGTTGTGGACTCGTCGATCCCCCAAGCTGAGGTCACTGAGGTAGTTGAGAAGCTCCTCGGTGGCAAGGCACTGTGGGGTGGATGAGATCCGCCCTGAGTACCTTAAGTCTCTGGATGTTGTGGGGCTGTCATGGTTGACACGCCTCTGCAACATGGCGTGGCGGTTGGGGACAGTGCCTCTGGACTGGCAGACTGGGGTGGTGGTCCCTCTGTTTAAGAAGCGGGACCGGAGGGTGTGTTCCAACTACAGGGAGATCACACTCCTCAGCCTCCCCGGAAAAGTCTATGCCAGGGTACTGGAGAGGAGAATTCGGCCGATAGTCGAACCTTGGATTCAGGAGGAACAATGCGGGTTTCGTCCTGGTCGTGGAACACTGGACCATCTCTATACCCTCACCAGGTTGTTGGAGGGTTCATGGGAGTTTGCCCAACCAGTCCACATGTGTTTTGTGGATCTGGAGAAGGCATTTGACTGTGTCCCTCGTGGTGACCTGTGGGGGGTGCTCTGGGAGTATGGGGTTCGGGGCCCTCTGCTAAGGGCTGTCCGGTCCCTATATGACCGGAGCAGGAGTTTGGTTCGCATTGCCGGCATTAAGTCAGACTTGTTCCCGGTGCATGTTGGACTCCGGCAGGGCTGCCCTTTGTCACCGGTCCTGTTCATTATTTATATGGACAGGATTTCTAGGCGCAGTCGGGGGCCAGAGGGAGTCCGGTTTGGGGACTACAGGATTTCATCCCTGCTTTTTGCAGATGATGTTGTCCTGTTGGCTTCTTCAAATCGGGACCTTCAGCATGCACTGGGACGGTTTGCAGCCGAGTGTGAAGCGGCGGGGATGAGAATCAGCACCTCCAAGTCCGAGGCCATGGTTCTCAGCTGGAAAAGGGTGGCTTGTCCCCTTCAGGTTGGTGGAGAGCTCCTGCCTCAAGTGGAGGAGTTTAAGTATCTTGGGGTCCTGTTCACGAGTGAGGGAAGGATGGAGCGGGAGATCGACAGGCGGATCGGTATATCTTCTGCAGTGATGCGGTCGATATACCGATCTGTTGTGGTGAAGAAAGAGCTGAGCCGCAAGGCGAAGCTCTCTATTTACCAGTCGATCTACGTTCCTACCGTCACCTATGGTCATGAGCTTTGGGTCATGACCGAAAGGACAAGATCCCGGATACAGGCGGCCGAAATGAGTTTCCTCCGCAGGGTGGCTGGGCACACCGTTAGAGATAGGGTGAGGAGCTCAGTCACTCGGGAGGAGCTCAGAGTAGAGCCGCTGCTCCTCCACATTGAGAGGGGTCAGCTGAGGTGGCTCGGGCATCTGTTTCGGATGCCTCCTGGACGCCTCCCTGGGGAGGTGTTCCGGGCATGTCCAACCGGGAGGAGGCCCCGGGGAAGACCTAAGACACGCTGGAGGGACTATGTCTCTCGGCTGGCCTGGGAACGCCTTGGTATTCCCCCGGAAGAGCTGGAGGAAGTGTCTGGGGAGAGGGAAGTCTGGGTGTCCCTGCTTAGACTGCTGCCCCCGCGACCTGGCCCCGGATAAGCGGTAGAAAATGGATGGATGGATGGATGGATGGATGTATTTACTTTGTGTTCCTATTTAAAGATGTATGTTTGTATGTGTAAACACTCTGGTGATTCTGCATATCTGGTATGTGTGACTTCAACAGGGTGAATATCTCATCACTATAAAAGGTTTTTTAAAAGTGGACGTATGAGAAAACATCAGTGATCTTTTAGATTAAGTGTTCCATAAGACACATGTAAAAGGAAGGAAGTTTTACAGGAGGGTGACTTTGAGCCACATTTGAATGACATTGAGCATTACATGATTCTAACGCATTTTCTCTGAATCATATGTTTGAAATAAACATGTTCTATTTAATCCAGAAGCAAAGGTTTCTCTGAAAGTCATGACACCTGAGCTATTATATTACTGTGGATCCTATTCTTTCTTCTGTCTCATATCCAAACCTGACAGCTCTGTTTGTGAAAGATTTGTGAGATGTTATAGATGCTGCTGTACATATGGATGTCCACATGTAACATGCTTTGAAGGCATAATGGCTTATTTTATTACCATTATGTGAATCCTAAAGCTTTCATTTTGTAAGATTTGATAGTATAAAATTCAACGCATGTTGGAAAATGTACAGAAGCATCAGACTTTGATTGCATAGATGCTGCGTGGCATGCTTGTGTGTCCTCCTCTGGGATTCACTACTACTCTATTACTCTGTCTGAAGTCTCTGGCATGTGCCCCTCCCCGTGGGAAAGCTGGCCTTGTGTGACTGCGGTGGCCAAAGCTGGAAGCTGCGGTGGCAGCCTTGACTCTGCTGCTGCCATAAGAATGGCAGTCCAGAGAAGATTCTCATACACACACGCACACGCACACACACATACACACACACATACACACACATACACACACACACACACACACACACACACACACACACACACACACACACACACACACACACACACACACACACACACACACACACACACGAGACGGAGTCCAAACATACTGCAACATAAACGCACAGGCACACACTTTCTTGCCCACATCCAGAATGCCACTTGTCCAGCCCAATTCTGCCTTGTGGATCCACACTTCAGCCCTCACAGACACAGAGTCCAACCACAGCTGAGAACAAATACACACATGCAAATACACAGAAATCTTATATGTGTAAGCATGCTCTTTTTGATATATAAACTCCAAAAAAACATAAACAAAAAATTACCCCAAAACCAAAAACATGCATCCTTTCATGCATTCAAAGGGATCACTTCAAATCACTCTAATATGTTGCTCTTTGATGTTCAGACAAACACTTTAATTGCCCTTCTTCTTGAGGGAATACCATGTACTGTTTGTTATACAAGACTCACTGTCAACACCACCATCATGCATTGCTTAATTGTTTGAGGAAAAAATTGGCCACATTTTAAAGTCTTTGATGGAATACACTCATAGTATGACATTAAAGTTGGGTTTCATGGAACAAATATGAATACTGTGAACTGGTACCTTCCAAAAACAATTGGTGTAATAACAAAAGACTTTTCTGTGCTCGTAAAGTGACAATTAATCACAACATGCTCATAACAAGAATTCAGCTTCATTCGATCACATGTAGTACTGATACTGTAGCAGCCTTCATAGGCTGTGTCTCAAATGGGATCTAGATTCAATAAGCAAGCTTGCTTGGTCAGCATTGGCATTACAGTGCATTCTGTGTTTTCCAGTATCTTCCTCTCTGATGATGATGACGAAGATGACGATTATTATGAATACTGAGACAAAAAAAAACAGAGCTTATGCCCGTTGTTATTTTCTAGAGGGTTCAGACAGAGCACAGACAAACACAGATCCTGCATTATCACATTTATTTCTCTTTATCATTGTGCAGTGCAGTGTCCCTTAACGGCTGCGTCAATAATTACACACATTATTACTCTTAATAATAATAATAAATGGCTAAGCCGCTCAGTTCACAATTCCGAGACTCACCACTAGGAGCGCTAGCCTATGCTACACTCAGAGAGTTCAAAGATACAAAAGATGCAGTCAGGGCATTAACAAAATAACCAGTAATCTAGTTATTGTTATTTTGCCAGTATGCATAGAATAGTCAGCTTTCAGTATACACACTATGAGCTCTGTGGCTCTGACACTATATAACATTTTCAATATACTGTATGACTGTATTTCTGAAACCAAACCAATACCTGGAAATAATACCAAAATCATTTCTGTACTGTTTGAAGAAACAAAAATGAGATTACATTTTCTAGACAATTTATAATATTGTAAAATAAAAATATTATAAACATAGAAATAGACATATAGACTATAAATATATAGACATATACAGTAATATAAATATTATAGACACACACACACACACACACACACACACACACACACACACACACACACACACACACATTTTGGTTAGTTCATGCCTTCATGTATTCTCATTAACAAAGCACTCTAAGAAATGTCCATGGAATTTTTATTTTTATTTTATTTATTTAATTTTTTTTTACAGATATCTACTTTTCAGACATTGCATTTTAATTCTAAAAGAAAAATAAGAAACAATGTTTTTGTACCATTTTTAATTTTAGAACTTAAAAAAAAGGTTATCTTCAGTCATTTCATGTTTGGATAAACAATGTGCCAAATCTGATGGTCCATCTACATTAACAACTGCTATTTCAATCCTTCTCAGATGGATCTCTAATGCTCTCACTGGTCCTTGTTCAATGGTTAATAAAGCCTTGGATCGGAATGTAGTTAATTATTTCCATTAAGTGTATTAGTGTTGACTTGTAAATTCACTGTATTAATCACATTGAGCTATTGGTACTCTGTCTATCTAGTGAGGAAATTGATAAAAATTATGTCATGACACTATGAAAGTCAAAACTATGCAACTGTGAAAAACATTGTGAAACCAAGTGACAGACTGTTGTTATTGTTGTTAATGTTAATTTAACACTGCTGATTAAGCAGCAGTAAACTTGATTAAACAGTTAGAGTATCAAATCAAAATGTATGTAAACACTTAGATGTTTACTACTGCAACTTTATTTTGCGTAACAAATTAATTATCTTTGAAAGGAAAATTGCTTTTCCTTTTCTCAATAGCTGGTACAGCCAAATACTGCTCAACGTTCTGCCGTTCTGTTGACAGAAATGCAAGACAGCAGAAATGCAAACCAAAGACTTTTATATACAGCCAAGTCCCATTTTGTTAATGGAGCAACTTCACAACTAGTGAGCTTTCTATACCTTTAGGACTATGCCAATAGATACATAGAGACTTGTACATGGTAGAGACATTGTTTGTTTATAAGATCATCTACAAGATCATCTACTAACTGCAAGTTGAGTGTTTGTAGGATTTATATGGAATTAGCATTGGAAAAAACACGTGAACTGCATAGACAGTATCAAAGCCAAAAGCATTGTGGATGACCCCACACAAGCATTGGACTGACTGTATAACAGTTTCTTTCCACAAGCCATCAGACACCTTAATAACTGAACTGAACTGTACTGAGTACAACACACACACATCAACTGTATGGACTGCACACAGACCTACACAAATTACACATTCTTCCAATATACAACCATCAAACTGTTTACATGCTGTTTTGCACACTGTTTTTGCAGTTTGCACATGCTGTCTCACATTTCAGTTGATTGCTGTTTTGCACACAATATCTCATGTAACTTCTGCTACAATACTGTGTTCAACATACAGTATTTACACTGGCTGGCACTGGTTTTGTTTATTGTGTATCTTTTGTGTATTGTTTTGTATTTTTGTGTCTTTTCTCCAGCACCGTATTTTTGTCTTGTCCTGCACTGTTTGCACCAGGTTGCACAGATGAACTTTATGTGGCTAGGACTACTTACTAAGTCCTTAGCCCTGTCTGTTCTGAGAAACATCTCATTTACTGCAATAGCTATATATGGTTGAAATGACTATAAAAGTTTCTTGACTTGACTTGACTTGACTTGAAGCAAATTATACAGGTACTTACTTCCCATGATAATACGTTCTGAATATTTGTGTATATTTGCAGAAAACTGCCTTGCTGGTGTGTGTAAATGGTGCATGAAGTAGAGGGAGTGCTTTAGTTGCTGGACTGCTTGTTGCTTTGGTGTGAACTGCAATGTATTGCAGAAGGGCATACTGCTCAACTGCAACTTACCTGAACCCCATGCTACATCAGCATCACTGTTTAGTGTGTTTTTGTCCCCACATGCATTTATCTGTGTGACTGGTCAGACTTTTTTTTTTTTTTTTTTTTTTTGTAAGTTAGAATGTAAATGTCTGTAAAATCACTTAGCATCCTTAAACCAAACAATCTAATCTCCTGGAGCAGTGTTCACTCTCTTTCTTTTCTTTCCTCTGTTCTCTTTCTTCTTATTGCCCCCTCATATAAAATGTTTTATTAAAACATCAAATGCAGTTGGGAAACTGTGTGTGCTCTCTCAATTATTCAAATACTTTATAATGTGGGTAATGTTTTCCCTCAAATTCTTCAAGTGTTCTGTATTTCATGCAGTACCATTAGCATATTATTCTCTCAAGAAGAGGAACTAAAAATCCATTTGAATACATGAAAGGATGCATGTTTTTAATTTGGGGGTTATTGTTTTTAGACTATGGTTTCTTTAAGAGGTTATATTTCAAAAGGAACATGTTTGCACATACAGAATATGGGATGTCTGTGTGTGTGTGTGTGTGTGTGTGTGTGTGTGTGTGTGTGTGTGTGTGTGTGTGTGTGTGTGTGTGTGTGTGTGTGTGTGTGTGTGTGTGTGTGTGTGTGTTTGCTCTCAGCTGTGGTGAGACTCTGTGTTTGTGAGGGCTGAAGCGTGGATCCACATGGCGACAAGTGGGTCTGGACAAGTGGCATGCTGGATGTGGGTAGGAGAGTGTGCGCCTGTGCATTTTGTTGCATAATTTAAGACTCCCTGTAGTGTGTGGTTGTGTGTGTGTACATGCAAAACTGATTTTGCCTGCCATTTATTGCATTTTCAGGGCTGCCACAGCAGCTTCAAGCTTTGGCCACCGCAGTCACACAACAAGGCCAGCTTCCCCATGGGGAGGGGGCACAGGACAGGGGCTTCAGAGAATGGCAGTGAATCTCAGAGCAGAACACACAAGGATGCCACAAACCATTTAGCGATCAAAGACTGTTAAATCTGAACATATAACCGCTCAGGTTCATTTTGAACAGCTGTGCTATTCATTGAATGCTCAACGGTAAATGGTAAGTCAGCCTTCGATAAAGCCAAAATCAAGCCTTCCTTCCTCTTACATGGTTGAGGAGTGTCTTGTAAAACACTTAATCTACAAAATCCCTGCTGTTTTCTCTTGGAGCTTTGCTACCTGCTACTATCTCCTCAGAATTGTCAGACAGTCCCTAGGAAATTTCGCTAAATGCAAATAGAATTTTGTTAATCACCATTTAATCAGATTCTTTTATACTATATGCAGATGTAGGATAAAATTGTTTCATAGTTCATCAGGATTTGTATCAGAATTTCAAAGTTATGAACTTTTTCCTTGTCACATTATTAATTTATAATCTGCAGGAAATTTAAATGTATATTTTATGTATATTAAGGTGGTTCCCTTTTGGGTCCGGTTACTCTTAAGGTTTCTTTCTCTTCCATCTAAGGGCGTTTTTCCTTGCCTCACCTCAGAGGATGATTTCAACCAAAGAGACCACAGACTCTTGGGTTCTTCCATGAACACTGTTGCCAATGATGTGATTAAGTAACTTGCTCCCCTAATTAGTGATGTTACTTTAAAAACAATCAAAATGACAAATCTAGTGATGGTTTGAACAGATTTTAATAACTGTACTGCAAGTTTTATGACCCTCTAACTCACATCACAGCTGCTGGTTAGAGACAGTACATTCTCACAGACTCACAGATTACCGTAGATTTCAACAACCAATCATCAAATTCAATAGTCCTACATTGCATGTCATTGTATCTTTCTGGCCTAAACTCAATACTGTTACTTTTTTTTATAACACTTAAAGGAACATAGCAAAGTGGGCAGTAGATTAATTCTCACTAGATTTACAGTCCCTCAGAGAGAAGCCAGATGTCACACCATAACTGTACACCACCTTTTCAGGTCTGGGTAGAGTCATGACTTGCTTCAAATAACATATATGCCTAAAATAACACAAACAAGGACTTTAATGCATGTAAAAACACACACTCATAAATAGTTGAGTAAGTCATTGTTATTAAATTTTAATAATTATAATTTTTTTCAATCAAATAAATTATGAGTTATTTTTTCTGCTTATTAAGTAATGCTTTTTGACATCTTATTTTACTACTCTATGATAGAGATTGTATTTACCTGATATTCTCATCATGGTGAGAAGGTAGGACATAAGTGTAAAAATGGCAGTCTGGATCGTTTGTGCACGTTTCTCGACAGATCTCAGATGTATTTGTTTTAAAGTCACGGTAATCATGTCCAAAGAAGTTCAGGCCTTCATAGCGTGCTGTTACCCAAACTTTGGAAGAATAATGAGAATAAAGTGGATTAAAGTGTAACAACTTTTCATGCACAGAATAGAAGGTAGAAAAAAAAATCTAACCATTTGAGGACGTGCAATTTCGTGTTGGAAATCCAGAAAAAAGTTCTTCTTCCTTTACTGGCTCTAGCTGGCTTACACTGTCTGTATGCTTTAGGAAACAATGCATGTTGATCCTGTGGAGAAAAATCTGTTTCAAATATTCATTCAATAGTCATTTCAGTTTGCTTCTCAGAATGAAGACACCAGGGATGGAAAAATTACCAAAAAAAAAAAAATTATTCAAGTCAATTTACAGTATACTGAGGAAATTAGAATATGTCATGTTTTAATGTGAAGAATAACGTTTATTACTTCTCTAATCTGTTATAAGATGATTATAATTTAAAATCAACTATGGCTTTTTAATCAGTTGTTTTTATTTTTACCAAAGACATGTTTATTAGACTCCATTTTCTAGCACTTACTCAGGCTTTGTAGAATATTTGGAAGTTGTGTAGGTGAAATGTGTGCAGCGGGGATGTGCGCTACACAAAAACTGACAGTGTTGAGGTGAGACCGCCGGGATGTTCTCAAAGTCATTTCCTCTATAGTGTATGTTAGCAAAGATCTCCTCTTCACATTCTATGATGAGTTCAAAAGAAAAAAAATATTCTATTAATTATATATTTTATCCTTTATAGAATTGTATACCAACAAATCATGAAAGAAATTGTTTACCCTCTTTTTGCAATGAATCGGAAAACCCTGATACAAGACCGGGTGTTATTATGATTACTGATGGTGTTGGAAAAGTCCAGCAGAATTTTAGGATGCACTTTTTCCTGCACAGAGATGACCAAATTTAACTAGTAAAATGCACAAGGATACACACAATGGGTCATATCACTGTTCAGTTTAAGTGCATTTATCACGAGTTAATTACCTAGTGCCAGGAATTCTGATTTTTCAGTAAGTGAAATCAAGTGATTCAGCTCAGCAAAAAGAGCTTTCTCTTACAGTGAATGAATATCTCCTTATCGTTTTTTTTTTCTTTAAACAGGCTTACATTTTTTTATAGTAATAAACATACTTTGCCTGTGTCCAAAAACTTTTTTTTCTTATTATTAAAAAATATGATAAATAAAGCTTGAGTGATACTGCTCTGAAATAGTAAAGCTAAATGCCATTATTTGACTAGTTGCTGTAAAAATGAAATTCTACTGAATATCTATCTATATCTATACACATTGTGGCGGCAGAGCAAACACCACCACCTTAATACACCTTTTTTCCACTGCTTCTGCTACTTCTATAGTGGGAATGAATGGACAGCAGAGCTTCAGCACTACATATGTTTTGGACAGCTGGGGGAACATTGCGGTGAGGTGGGGAGCAGCTGCCACCTCCTCACCCATAGGGAGAAGACACATGCGCTGCATGGGGAGCAGCACCTCCAGAGAGATCAGAGGCAGAAACTAATGCCCGTTCTCTGCTCTCTGTCACAGATCTGCCCAGGGAAACTGCTGAAGAAGAAGAAGCCAGCGATTGATCTTGCCACACACTGCCAGTCTCCTGCTCATTGGGTCTGCCTAAGTTTTCCAATAACTGCTCTGTAAGAATAAATTGTGCCTTTGTTAATGCCAGTCTGCCTCATTGTGTGTCAGTGTTCAGCCTCTCGTGGCTCTGAGTAGCCACACTGGTGGATGGTGACTGGTGGATGATGTGGCTATTCCAGATTCCACTCAAAGATACACATCGGAAAGAGCTTATTCCTAAAAAGGCTTACAAATCATAAGGTAATACGTCTAGAAATTTAAATGAATAAACATCAAGGATCGCCACTAACAAAGTATCAAAATATTACCATTTAAAATGACCAATTTTAAAAATTAATATCTAATCATGGTTCTCAGGGAATGTTTGATGGAATAGAGACCATTGTTGATAAACCGTATTAGTGGGATATTTCTAAGTTTGAAAATGATCCTAAAATGCCCAAGAACAAAAAAGGGAAAATTGCCAATGCACTGCAAGCAGTTATTGTATCATACAAAGTCACTAGAAAGACTTTAAATGCATTAAAGGCTGAAAATGAGCAACTGCAATCTAGACTAGATGATGGGATAATCTCTATAAGAGATTACCAGACTAGTGAAATACTCTGGAAAGAAGAAAAGGTTAGGATGTGGAATGTAACATGTTAATGTAATTGTGTCATAATGAAAGGATGACCATGAAAGGATGACCATATTGTCAAATCTCAACAAGGTCTTGTAGGAAAAGACAAGATTTTAACTAAACAAATGCATTATGATGACTTGGTTATTGCCTATTCTGATCTGACTTTGGATGTAACTTTCAAAACTGCTGTTTGTGAATGCATTTTTCTCATTTTTGTCAAAGCATTATGTTATGCTGTATGTGTTCCATATTGAGATGGCAGACTGCAGATAATTCAATGACCAATGTCAGAAGTTCCCATTGGCTGTGATGGTTTCTGAATGTCTCTGCTCCAAACCCAAGAAATATTTTACATAAAACCAAATTTTAAGAAGAAAACCTGTGATAAGTTTGCCTTATAGAATGGAGCTGTAACCAGTGTGCATGAGGTGAGTTTTCAATGACGGGTAAGATTCTCTGAGGGCCGAAGGGGGAAAACCTAGGCAGGGCTTCACCGCCCCTGGGCACCTGCACAAGATGGGAGGTGTGATCTGTATTAAGGTATGTGATGCTTCAGGGCCAAAATCAGATAAATGCACCCAGATTCCACTTCAAGATACATATCGAAAAGAGCTTATTCCTAAAAAGGCTTACGTATCATAAATACGTTTAGAACTCTAAATGAATAAACTTGATTAAATCGTTAGTATGGGAGCGGCAGCAGGACATCAAGGATCGGCACTAACAAAAGGGTCTTCGTGACTGCGATTACCATTTAAAGTGACCATTTGATTGATAACAATTGTAACAATACCAAGCCAAGATGTACATGACCATGAGTAACATTTAAAGACATCTGCTAAACAAAAAGGGAAAACAGTATAAAATGCTTGAGCATGATTTGTCCTGGGTTCTTACTGACTCTGATGAACCAAAAGTACTTCGTGTATTTTGTCACTGCTACGTTGGAATAAACTTCTTGTTCTTCACCTTCATCGTCTTATTTTCACACATTTTTTATTTCTTACAAACAGCACCCAGCGGAATGGAACAAGTGCTCAACCACCTGATGGAATCCAGTCTGCATCAGCAAGCTGTGATCCAGAAACAGAGCTCATGGCACTGAAAAAGCTCTCTCATCGCAATTACTCCTCTCTTCCAGCTGTGATGCCAGATGCCAGCTTATCAAGTGAACAGACATTGAGGGCTACCTGCAAATATTCGAGAGAGTTGCATTACTGGACGACTGGTTGAGGACTGGTTCTGAATTCCGGCCCCTTTTCTGTCTTGGGATGCCCAACTCATGCTTCTACTTCACCCTGAGCAACAAGGAGGCTAGTGATTACTCCACCTCAAGAAATTCTCTGGGTGGTGGCTGAGTACCACCGGTGGGCCTATAAGGCCAGGCACAACCCTAGAGCCAAAATGGATGCTCTGATTTGCATAGCCTGCACCTGATCTCAGCCTGCACCTGATTGCAACTGCCAGTCTACTGGGTCTTGCTGCACTCCGCGCCACTCTGCTGGAGATCCACTCTCAACCCTGCGGCCGTGAAGGAAAATATCGTCTCTTCAGTCCACAGGCTGCTGGATCATTGTACACTTGGGGCTAATGAACTCTTTCTTGCCACTTTTGCTATTGGTATTGAGCTAGGTCTGACTGAATTCTTCAATTACTGCACATTGAGAAAAAATTGCACGTTGGGTGTCTGTGTTCAGACACCCAAGGCTCTGAGTAAATATACATATAGGTTGTGGTTACAAGTTGTATATATATACACACAAATGTGTATAGATATACAAACATGGTCTAGTAATGTTAAAACAATGCTTCTGACCTGTTTTCTGCATGTGGGAAGGTCGTTGTTGTAAATGAAAAAAATTTGCAGTCTGGATCACTGGTGCATTTCTTCTGGCACTCATCAAAAGTATTTATGTTCAACTGGACATAGTCTGATCCTGTGAATTCTACATCCTGATATGTAGATGACAAACAGTTATCTGTGGAGATAAAACAGTTTTTAAATTATTTATAGTACAGGCATATTTACATCTCATAAAAGCATTAATAAAAAACATCTGTAAGAAAAAAAATAAGCTTGGGGTCTTGCATTTACTTGTTTTGTTACCCTGGTGCATGAGTTTGAAGCCTGAGATCACACCCTTCAGCTTTGCAACCTTAGACGGAGATCCAGTAGCTGTGTGCTTCAGGTAGCAGTAAAATGCCCTTTAAAAGTAAGCAGTGTTAGTGCGTGTTCAATTACTGCAATGTCTTAATGAATTTAGACTTCACAATTGTGCCATACAGGAAAACCAGTGTCGGCTTGCTCACAGTTAGTCATGCTGAAATGATTCCCTTCTGCCAATATCAACAA